>NC_133329.1:93418084-93718084 GCF_042186555.1 Aquarana catesbeiana
CCCCCCTCTACCTTCTTTCTGACTCTGTCTCTGCCCCCTCTTCCTTCTTACTCTCTCTCTGCCCCTCCTCCTCCTTTCTGTATCTCTCTCTCTTTGTCTCTGTCTCTTTCTCTGCCCCCTCTTCTCTGTCTCTGTCTCTCTCTCTCTCTGTCCCACTCTTCTTCCTTCTTTCTGTCTCTCTCTGCCCCCTCTTCCTTCTTTCTGTCTCTCTCTGCCCCCTCTTCCTTCTTTCTTTTTCTTGCGCTCTCTCTCTCTCTGTGCCACCTTTTCCTTCTTTCTGACTCTGTCTCTCTCTCTGTCTGTCTCTGCCCCCTCTTCCTTCTCTCTCTCTCTCTCTCTCTCTCTCTCTCTCTCTCTCTCTCTCTCTCTCTCTCTCTCTCTCTCCCACTCTTCCTTCTTTCTGTCTCTCTCTGCCCCCTCTTCCTTCTTTCTTTCTCTCTCTCTCTGCCCCCTTTTCCTTCTTCTGACTCTGTCTGTGTCTCTCTACCTGCCCCCTATTCCATCTTTCTCTCTCTCTCCCTCTCTCTCTCTGTCTCTCTCTGCCCCACTCTTCCTTCTTTCTGTCTCTCTCTGCCCGCTCTTCCTTCTCTCTCTCTCTCTCTCCCCACTCTTCCTTCTTTCTCTCGCTCTCTGCCCCCTCTTCCTTCTTTCTGTCTCTCTCTGCCCACTCTTCCTTCTTTCTCTCGCTCTCTCTGCCCCCTCTTCCTTCTTTCTCTCGCTCTCTCTGCCCCCTCTTCCTTCTTTCTCTCGCTCTCTCTCTCTCTGCCCCCTCTTCCTTCTTTCTCTCGCTCTCTCTCTCTGCCCCCTCTTCCTTCTTTCTCTCGCTCTCTCTCTCTGCCCCCTCTTCCTTCTTTCTCTCGCTCTCTCTCTCTGCCCCCTCTTCCTTCTCTCTCTCTCTCTCTCTCTCTCTCTCTCTCTCTCTCCCTTCTTTCTGTCTCTCTCTCTGCCCCCTTTTCCTTCTTCTGATTCTGTGTCTCTCTCTATATCTCTGCCCCCTCTTCCTTCTTTATTTCTCTCTCTGCCCCCTTTTCCTTCTTCTGATTCTGTGTCTCTCTCTATATCTCTGCCCCCTCTTCCTTCTTTCTCTCTCTCTCTCTCCCTCTTTCTGTCTCTCTCTCTCTGCCACCTCTTCCCTTCATTCTGTCTCTGCCCCCTCTTCCTTCTTTCTCTGTCTCTCTGTCTCTCTGTCTCTCTGTCTCTCTCTCTCTCTCTCTCTCTGCCACCTCTTCCTTCTTTCTGTCTCTCTCTCTGTCTCTCTGTCTCTCTGTCTGTCTCTGCCCCACTCTTCCTTCTCTCTCTCTGTGTCTCTGTCTCTGTGTCTCTCTCTCTCTGTCTCTCTCTGTCTCTCTCCCTCTGTCTGTCTCTCTCTGTCTCTCCCTCTGTCTCTCTCTCTCTCTCTCTCTCTCTCTCCCTCTGTCTCTCTCTCTCTCTCCCCCTCTGTCTCTCTCTCTCTCTCTGCCCACTCTTCCTTCTTTCTATCTCTGTCTCACTTTCCTTTTTCTCTACCGCCCTCTTCCTTCTTTCTCTTCTTTCTCTCTCTCTCGGATTATCTTTGGGAGGAGGGCTGGAGTTGGTAAAGAGGATCTGTCACCATGACTTGGCATTTTCTGTTGTCATGTACAGTAGTAAACCAACTGCATGATAACGACGGTAACCATCTATTTAGGTCACTTTTGAAATCCTTGCTTTTGTCATAATGTACAAGACAAGTGTATTGAAGTTAAACAGTATTTATGTTCAGAACACACTGGTGACCTATATGCTGGATTTGAAGCAAAGAGAAATTCGTTTGTTTCCTAAATCTAAAAGGCAAAGCTTTCCAACCTGCAGTTCAAAACTGCCAATTGGAATCTAGTTGTTTTGCCATTGGCAGTACAGACAGTTGCTGAAACCTTGATCAGTACCAACATCAGCTGTAAGAGGTGAGTGGTAAACCTAGGTATAATAAATGCACAGCTGACATTTTTCCAGTACAGACTGGATCTTCTAACCCTTTCTCAACCTTTTTGACATGGAGGAACCCTTGAAGTAACTTTCTGGTCTTGAGGAAGCCCTGCTAGTAATTACTATATCTGCAGCTCACTGATTATTAGCATGATGGTCAGTGGGAAGAATGCTCCTTACATTTGTGGTTGGTGGGAAGAACCCCCTCCCCCCAGCTAAAGAGATCATGGTGTCAGTGGTTGCTCAAGGAACCCCTAGCAACCTCAGGAGGTACGCTAGGACTCCACAGAACCCTGGTTGATAAAGGCTTTTAAGCTTACATCTGATAAGTCTGCCAATTTTAAAAATCTATTGTAATCGCGTGCAGGAACACTTTGGAGGTGGGAAGGGGCTCAGTATTGTATTACGCATTCAAGTAAGCCTGTCTGCTTTTTTAATCTTTTTAAGGCTAAAGCCCTTGTTAAGATTAGACATTGCAAGATGCCTATGGTTACGTTTATTACCCAGAAAACGCTACTTTGTGTTCCCTTCTAATTCCCACCCATCTGTCATCCTTTCATCCAGTAAGGAGGCTTTCCTTGGGCAACTTTTGTTTTAGCTTCTAATTTAGGTTAATTGTGGGAAGCCACTGAAGCACCCATACAAGCCCAGGTAGATCTTCCAAAATCAGCCCAGATAGAGCATTAGTTAATCCACCACCTTGATGTTGCAAGGCTGAATTTCTAACCAATGCACCCCAACCTTATTAGCACACAGCTTTATGGGGCGGTTCCTATTCTAAGCTGGGTTTCTGTTTGAGTTTTCAGGCTCTGCATATTTGGGGACCAGCACCCTACATTTTCAGCAACAAGAGTCTGACTTTCGAAAATCCAAACTGGTTACTCAGGGCAACATGAAGATCGAGCTGCTTCCTGCCTTGACGGACAATTACATGTACCTCCTGATTGATGAGGAGACGAAGGAGGCCGCCATTGTGGATCCAGTACAGCCAAAGAAGGTACATCTTTTACTCGTACCAGTTTTATTTAAAGTGTTACCTGTCCATTACCCAGGCATGTGCATATTGTTTATACCTTCATAATATGCTCCAGTAGTTGTTTCAAATGCACTTCTTTCCCCTTACTAAATAGGGGATAGTTTTATGGCATTTTTATTAATATTTTTTTTTTTACTAGTAATGGCAGCGATCAGCGATTTTTATTGTGACTGCGACGTTATAGCGGACATGTCGGACATTTTTGACACATTTTTGGGACCATTGTCATTTATACAGCGATCAGTGCGATTAAAAATGCATTGATTACTGTGTAAATGACACTGGCAGTGAAGGGGTTAACCACTAGGGGGCGGAGAGGGGTTAAGTGTGTCCTAGGGGAGTGATTACTAACTGTAGGGGGGTTGGGCTGTGTGTGTCATTACTCTGATCACAGCTCCCGATGACAGGGAGCTGTGATCAGTGACACTGTCACTAGGCAGAACGGGGAGGTGCTGTTTACAGCAGCATCTCCCCGTTCGTCCTCTCCGTGAGCCGATCGCGGGTATCCCCGCGGCGATCGAGTCCGCGGGACCCGCGACCCGACTCACGGAGCTCCCGGCCGGCGCGCACGCAATGGCATGGCGGGGAATTCAAATGGACGTACAGGTACGCCCATTTGCCCAGCCGTGCCATTCTGCCAACGTACATCGGCGGGAACCGGTTAATGGACTTTTCTGGCCCAATTTTATTAAAAGAAAGTTCCAGAACACAGTTCCAGAAATAAAAAAAAGTTTCCCCTCGCAGGGGATTTTAGCAGTGCTCTTTCATCCGAAGAACAAAAACCAACATTAGACATCCTGGCCTCTGGCCTGGTCCCACAGACTATGAAAAAAAAGCTTGGTCCATACGTATAACAGCCCGCTGCTGATCTGGCTCCCATCTGTACTCCTGGACAGAGACCTCTGTCTGCTGGGGTGGAGCCCAGAACCCTAGTCCAGATTCTCCTAAAAACCCAGCACACACACCTGCACCCTCAGTGTGCTGGCTTTCTGCAAAACCTGATCCTAGGACTGGAGATTTCATACCACCCAGATCACTTATGAAATCTCAAGGTTTCAAGTCCCATAATTGACCAGTTTTCTTGGAATGACAAAAGGCCCCCGGAGCCCCTCGACTTGCCTGGGTAAGTATCCTGCATCAACAACTCTTTTTACATGCTGGCAGGGCACAGTGCTGCCACAGGAGGAATAACGGGATTTCCCCAGACAGACTGCTCTTTGCGCCTTGAATTTGTACTGGTAAGATGGTTTATAGGCTAAATGATTGATAGTTTACTTTGGTTTCTGCAACAAATAGAAAAGGTTTGCACGCCTTTCCTTCCAGCACCTGATCATTTAGGGCTTATATATGGCAATTGTGGAATTAGGGGGAACCTTGAAATCTTGGAATTAGGATGGAGTGCTGGACTCCAAGCTTAGTGGAGGTTCCAAATAAAATTATTGCTATAGTGTGGAGCTCTCTACTGCAAGGTGGGGCTCCATTTCGGTCCCTGGGAGATTTCGTTTGTATGGAATTGATGATCTCAACCTTTCACTTTATACAAGTTATTTATGGAAATGTATGAAAAAAAGAGCTATTTATAACCAAAGCATCCATACTAGGGATACCCAGCTGAGAGTGAAAATGAAAGCTTGGAAACGGTTGTAATGGGAAGCACATGCTTCACACTATGAAAGATAAGCCTTGTATGTTTTGCTGTGCATGGTAGACACAGTTGAACATAGAGGTTGATTTACTAAAACTGTAGAGTGTAAAATCTGGTGCAACTCTGCATAAAACTATTCAGCTTCCATGTTTTTTGTCAAAGACTTATTAGGCTGGATTCACACCTATGCAGTTTTAGTGCTTTTTGCATTTTGCAGATTTTCACTACAGAACATGTTCCATAGGAAACCATGTTAAATGGACTGTAGTTGCAAATCTGCAAAATGCAAAAAGCACTAAAACTGCATAGGTGTGAATCCAGCCTTAAACAAGCTGAAGTTAGAAGCTGATTGGCTACCATGCACAGCTGCACCTGATTTTGTACTCTCCAGTTTTAGTAAAACATTACCATATTCTTGTTTTGTGTTTCCCCCAAGAATTTCATTATGTAATTTCAAAATGTGTAGCTGCTTCAATTGCAGTATATATATATATATATATATATATATATATATATATATATATATATATATATATATAATTTTATTTTTATTTTTTAAAGGAAAGGAAGTACAAGTCAATATATATCAGCGGTTGCCAACTAGTGGCCATGAAAAAATTCTGGTGGTCCCCAGGGGTTCTGTCACAAATCAACATTGTGGCAGATGTATACCGCCCAATGTTGCTTCTAGTGTTGTTCCCAATGCGCGCTAACAGTCAATACTGTCAGCGTGCGTTGATACACGTAGTTCCGGGGCCTGTGAACTCAGAGGGAGGCACTGAGAGTAGTGCAGAGAGTGGAAGGTGAGGAAGGAAGGGACTTCCAATGGCAGCGCTGATCACAGACTGTGGGAGGGCGCACAGAGCTCGAACACATGGCTGAATAAGGAGGTGAGACCCAATGATGAGTCTGTGCAAGGCAGCAATGTGATGCAGATTGGTAGAGGCGGGGGGCGGCAGAGAGCCGGAGCATTGTGTGCTTAGAAGGCATGTAAAATTCATGTTAGGGGTCTGCATTCAAAATTGTGAGTTTAGTGGTCCATGAGGTCCGAAAGATTGACGACCACTGATATATATATGATGTATGTTCAGACAAATGTAATGCTATTCAAAATAGAAAAACAATATATATGATTTACATGACATAAAATTAGAAATTATAAGTTAACAAGCAGAATATGTGAGCAATTAGACAACTGTCTGTTCATTAGGCAAGATCCCTTAAAGCGGCCATATATGTGATCAATTCAGATTCGAGCAGTTGCAAACAAGCGATCTATCATAGATTTATTTACCATATAAAACTGTGCAACACATTTGACCATCAACAATATTGATCAAAAATACAATTTATCAGTTATACAGTAAATGTAAGCAATCGCCTAATCGATCTGAAATATGATCAGTTCTCCTAAAACATGCAGATATTTGTTAGATCAATCAGAAGCGATCAACAAAATTCAGATGCAGCCGATCATCTTTGCAGAGTCCAAATAAAGCGATAACTCAGCAAATCAATCAAATAGATCATTGATATGCAAATTTTTATACAGTTATGATTGATTATATGCTTATATTGATACCATGGTACCAAAAGATTTGATAATGCTGTGCACTGCTCTGCCCTGACTTAAGACTAGGACAGAAAATATTTGGGTGCCCAAAATTTAGGACGGTATCTTTGAACTTCTTGAGTTAATGATTGTTTTAGAAATCCAGAATGATTAACTCAGCGGTCATTGACACACGGCCTGATAAGATTAAATCTGGTTTTGTGCTTTTCCAAACAGGTTGTTGATGCAGTGAAGAAGCATGGAGTGAACCTGACATCGGTCCTCACCACACACCACCACTGGTAGAATCCTCTGCGCGCTGACTTTTACCTTTCCAGTTTTGTCACACAATCCCTGTATAGAAATATAGAATTTCAGCCCAAGCATTTTTTTTTTTTGCTAATTTTTTTTTTGCTAATTTTTAATAGAGTAGGGAATTGCTAGGAATTTTGTCAAGTTTTCTTTTTCTGCTTGATTGGGGAGATCCCCACCTTCTATTTTGGTAAGAGTGTGTGATTGCTATCAGCAGAACAGTACATTATGGGAAATTGTTTAGTTGTCCCTGGATTAGGAGGTGAGGGGGAAATTTTCCAGTGAGGACATCTGCTCTTGTGACAACCAACAAAGGGGGGGATTTTCCCTAATTTTTGTTAGGCCTCACTTCCTGTTGTGGTTACAGATCAAGAAGTGAGTGGCATTCTTCCCAACTGGACCACAAACCTCAAAAAAACCTAACCTCTTTAACCCTTCCTATCCAAAACTAGGCCAAAACAATTTAGCTGAAGCTTCACTCTAAGGTGGAACTCAAGGAAAGTAAAAAAATATTAAATGTTTTTTGTTTTTTTTATTGTGACATCAACTAGCCCTTTGACTTTCACTAGCATTTTTAGGCTTTTACAAAGCATTTTCTCTTTTTCTTTTTTTTTTTTTTTTTTGGTGGAGGATGCGGGCAACAATGCATTTTCTTACTTATCGCACCTTCCTACATTTTTAGGTGATTGTGATGCTTCGATAGTTGTCTTGGAAGAAGGTTAAAAGAGACACTGTTACTAATAAGAAAAAAGGACTCTGTTATTGGCATTGTTTCCTATTTTTCATCTTTGGATTTAAGTTCATGTCCCAAACCCTTTGTTGTCAGTACTTGCTGTATTAACCAAATTAAAATGGCCATCACAACACCTTTTTGTATTCTGTGTTTCAAGATACCACTGGCTGCATTAAAGCCCCATTAGGGGGATTTTCTGTTTTTTAAAGAGACACTGTTACTTTATCTACTCTGAGCAGCATGACTGTGTCTGCTGATGGCCCACACCCTTAGAAATCTACTTACCGGTCCATACTCCTTGGACCCTTCTTCATTGCGGGAGTTTGCTCTAAGTAAGCTCCAGTGTTGCAGTGAGTAAAGTCACTGAGTAAAGGGCCTGTCAGTTGGCTTCTTAGGCCCAAGACTTAAGGATGAGCTCCGGCGTGTTCGCATGCTGCACGTGCCGAGCCCGCCAGGAAGTCGGCAATGCGCTGCGCTAATCACAGGCAGTGAGACATTTCCCGATCTCTGCAGCCGCACATCGGGAAATGTCTCACTGCTTATGATTAGCGCTGTGCAGTGCCGAGTTTCTGGCGGGCTCGGCACGTGCAGCATGCAAACACGCCGGAGCTCATCCTTAGCCCAAGTACTGTCCCATCGAGGAGGTCACGTGTTCTCCTACCCGGAAGGCTGAATATGTTAGAATAGAGCAAGGGCGTTCATGGAGCAGAAGGGGGGGGGTTGGCAGGATGGGCATGCGGGGGTGAGTATAACTTGCTGGGAGAGTGGCATATCAGCAGACACTGTGACTGGGTCTAAAGTGACTATGCTTAGCCATGGATAATGGTGAAGCTTGGCACTGAATTCAGGAAAAATCTTTGAAACTTTTTGAAATGTGCGCAGAGAATATCGGGCCTATTCTGACACTTCTCTCCTACATGTAATTTTTTTTTTGCTAGAAAATTACTTAGAACCCCCAAACATTATATATATTTTTTAAGCACAGGCCCTAGAGAATAAAACAGTGGGTGTTGCAATTTTTTATGTCATTCCATATTTGTGCAGTGTTTTTTCAAACACAATAAAAAAAAAAAAAAAATACACTTCAGTGAATTTTAATGCACAAAGCACAATATAATACCCAATTGTTTGCTAAAAGATGATGTTACGTAGAGTAAATAGATGCCCAACATGTCACGCTTTAAAATTGTGTACACTCGTGGAACGGCGCCAAAATATGATTAAAAAAAATATCCATAGGCGAGACTTTATAAGCCTTTACAAGGTTACCAGTTTAGAGTTACACAGGAGGTCTGGCATTAGAATCATTGCTCTTGCTATAACGTTTGTGGCAATACATCATGTGTGGTGCAATCACCCTTTACATCTTAGCGCCACCCGGCCCTTTAGAAGGTTTATGATGCCAGGTGGCATGGCGGGGCTTAAGATCACGTGTCCGCCATGATTGGCTGCCATATCGGTCACGTGATCCGAAAAACCCCGATCGCTCCTTGCTTTCGGTTAGGCAATGGTAACTGTGCCGGAAGCATGCAGCATGTGTGCTCTCAGCACAGGCGTATTGGCAGCAATTCACGCAAATATGCAGCCCCTCGGCGCTGAAGACCAGGCGTCGAGAGGGCGCATATTTGCTTACGGCCAGCGCCAAGGGGATATGCATGTGGGACCAATGCATACGTTCACCCTTGTGCGCAAATATGTTGGGATGGGGGTGCTTTACATTTTTTTTACATTTTTTTATTATTTATTTTATTTGAATTTATTTCAATATTACACTAACTTTTTTTCTTTTTTTTTTTATATCACTTTTATTGCTATCACAATGATTAACAACATCCCTTGTGATAGCATAGGCAATGACAGGTCCTCTTTATGGAGAGATCTGGGGTCTATTAGACCCCAGATCTTTCCTCTGCCCTCTAAAGCATCAGATCAAAGCAAGATCGGTTTGATCAGATGCCTATACAAGCCGTTAATGGCTTGTTTACATGAGACCAAAGCCGGAAGTGATGACATCCTTGTTACTTCCAGTTTCTGACGTTACACAGTGGGAGAAATGACATCAGTGTCTCAGGAACCGTAGAGTAAGTACAGCTAAAAGTTCCTGCATGACCGTCTGTGTCTCAGGAACCGGATCCTGCCAGCCCTATCCTTGCCGTCTCCCCAATCGCTTGGTAAAG
This sequence comes from Aquarana catesbeiana, assembly GCF_042186555.1. Classification (NCBI taxonomy): domain Eukaryota; kingdom Metazoa; phylum Chordata; class Amphibia; order Anura; family Ranidae; genus Aquarana; species Aquarana catesbeiana. Next base: position 93,427,484 of record NC_133329.1, read on the forward strand.
GCGGTGATGGGGGGGGCCAGACCGCCCCCTGTAAAAGTAATCCAGCAGGTCTTTAGCCGCTCAAATTATTTTTACCAGCTTACAGAATTACCGGCTGAAAAAAATGATCTGCATGACTGAGATATCACCCTTCCAATCCAGTACCGTACCAGTACGTCGCTTCTTAACAAGTGGTTAAACATCTAAGACATGGCTGACAGGTCCACTTTAAAGTACAGCTAAAAGTTCCTCTAGGACTGTCTAAACAAATGTACCAAATCTTGTTACCACATGAAGCCTCCTAAAGTAAAAAAAAAAATAAAAAAAACTTCCTTTATCTCCCCTGACTGAGCCAAATCTTTCCTTATTTGTATCTCACACATTTCCCCTTCCAAACACTGCAGCTCACAGTGTAGGGTTTCAGAAACAAAGGCAGTGGGCAGGACTAGGTGTTGGCAGGTGCTGATTGACAAGCTACAGGTTTGTGAATCATCAGTAACGCCCGCTGTAATATAATCTCATTCCACTGTAGTGCAAGCAGGCACAACCAACATGAGAGTGACAACTCTGCTCTGAATTCAGGATCAGTGCAGCATTGTTGCCACACCATCACAAGAAGCTGCATTTGGTGGACTTCACATAATTAATTGCTGCGCCGCCTATTTGTTTTAATAGGAGGCCATAGTTCTACTTTAAGATGGGATTGGTGACATGTAATATCTTCTGTTAAAGGAATGATCTTTTCTTTTCTAGGGACCATGCAGGAGGCAATGAGAAACTTGTGAAAATGATGTCAGGGCTGAAGGTTTATGGTGGAGACAGCAGAATTGGCGCATTAACTCAGAGAGTTTCCCATCTAACCACATTTCAGGTAAGTCAGGGGACCCATACATTGAAGGAACCTGATATCAAATACCCTGCTGTTGCCTGACTCCTTCCTTAAAAATTGTTGGCTTAAAGGAAATGCCCTCCAGTCAGGCATGACTATTTTTTTTTTTTTGTGCCACATCAGTCAACTTTATCCAGAGACTACTTTCAGATTAGTACTCATATACGTCTCTAATCTAGTCACATCATTGTGGCGTTCCATAGTTATTCCCCTTTTTTTTTTTTTTTTTTTTTTTAAATAACGTATTACAATATGTAGGTGATAACAGTAGTCCCATACTACGGGACCCGTATCATGCAACTTATACCTCGGGGCCTGTTGGCCGCATTTCCTAACATTACCGTTATACATATTTATATATTTTATTTTCTTTTCTCTTGATTGAGCCTTCCCCCCACCCCCCTGTGACCCTCCCTTATTAACCCCCCATAGTACCCAGGCGCACCTGATGGGCAACGACAAATCTGTGCATTGTTCACTCTTATCTCTAAGTTGCACCTAGTATGGCTATGCCCCATTACTAAAGACTTAAACACTCTCAGCGTACAAGTAGCACTGCTTGCGGACACGGCATTGCTTGGACCCACGGATTCCACAACCTCACAAACTTGTTATAATTGCCAGCCCTAGTATAGAACGTCCTTTCACTCCACACTGTGGAGTTGACTATTCTAATCCAATCTTCCGAGGTCGGGGGAGTTCTTGATTGCCAAAGCTGCGCTATTAATTTCCTAGCTTGGAACAGACATCTGGCTACCGCCACCGCTGTGCTCCTGTCTCTCAACCCATTGTCGACATGACCGAGCACACAAGTCCTAGAATCAAGCGCTAAGTTAGTTTTGAACGTTATATTTATTTTCTTTAAGATCTCGGACCAGTACCTGACTAGTTTTGGGCACCGCCATATCATGTGGATTAAATCGCCTGTTCTTCTACATCTAGGGCACTCATCATTAATTCTGCGGCCAAACATAAAAAGCTTTTTTGGAGTATAATAAGACCTGTGTAGCAGCATCAGATGGGAGGCCATTTGTGAAGGGGAGACCGACACCTCTGTTCCAAATTCCAGAATCCTTTTCCACTCAGCGTCCGTTATCTCCCCCACATCGGCTGCCCATCTGGCCCTGCCCCCAGGGAGGCCTACCTGCGTATTTGTTCGCTTTATTAATTGGGTGTATATCTCTGAAATTAGCCCCTTGGAGGTCTCTGATTTAATTATTGTGTGTAGCAGCGGAATCCTACACCATATGGGGGGTTGCCTATCAAACTGCTTGCTCAAGGCATGTCTAATCTGTAAGTAAGTATAGAATGCACGATTTGGCATCCCATACTCGTACTTCAATTCCTCGAAAGATTTCAAGATATCCCCCTCATATAACTGTGTCAGCCGGCTTATCCCGCACCTTTCCCACAGCCTGTTGCTATCAACAGATAGTAATTCCTGCAAGTTCTTGTTGTTCCAGATTGGTGAATATTCTGAAGTTCCTTTATATCCCATTATTCGCTTGGTTGTCTGCCAAACCCTAGTGATCATTTTAAGAGTCGGGATCTCTCGTTGTAATGACTCTGCCTCCAGTGCTTCCACCAGTGAGCTATGTGGGCAACCCTGCAAAATGGTTTGGGCACTCCTGCTTCCCCCTCCATCGATGGCGCATCCGCCCAGTTGTTGTAGCTGGGCTGCCAGAAAGTAGGTAAAAGGGTGGGGAACCCCCAGTCCCCCCTCCGTGGTAGGACACTGCAGTTTTTGTAGGCCTATCCTGGCCTGCCCTTTTTTCCATATTAGTTTCCCAAAAAGAGATTGAATTTTTTGGAACCACTTCTCTCCAATCCAAACTGGGGAGTTATGGAGCAAGTATAGCAGCTGAGGTAACCAAACCATTTTAATCAAATTGGCCCGACCCGCCACAGACAGGGGGAGTCTGCTCCAAATATCACATTTCTTTTTAAATTTTAACAGGAGGGGGGCCAGGTTGTCCTCAATGAACGCGCTGGGGTCCCTGGATAGCACAACGCCGAGATACTTCATTTTCTCCGTGACTTTCAGTTGGGGCAAGCTAGTCGGGATCGGGTTGGCCAATGGGTCGACCGGCAGGAGCGACGATTTCTCCCAGTTAATGGTTAACCCTGAGAACTTTCCAAAGTCCTCCACTAGGTACACGACCTTCTCCAATGAGGAAGTCGTGTCCCCAAGGAAAAATAGGACGTCGTCCGCAAAGAGCGCTATTCGCTCCTCCTCCCCTTTTCTAAGGAATCCCTGCAGTTCAGGTGATAATCTCACCGCTCCCGCCAGTGGCTCCATGGCCAAAACATACAACAAGGGAGACAAGGGGCACCCCTGTCTCGTCCCTCTTTCGAGGGAAAAACTTTCCGAGTAATCATTGTTTAACTTAAGTCTTGCCCTGGGATTTCTGTTGAGGATCTTTAACCAGCCAATAAATACAGGGCCAAATCCAAACCTCTCAAGTACCCACCAGAGGTATTCCCACTCTAGGCTATCAAAAGCCTTGGCGGTGTCCAAGGACAGTATGGCTCTAGACCCTGCATTCTCGGTCGGCACCTGGAGGTTCAGGTAGGCCCTTCTGATATTAGTACTAGTGGACCGACCAGGGATAAACCCTGATTGATCTGGGTGTACCAGGTTTGCGATGCATTTGTTCAATCTGGATGCGAGCATCCTTGCGACAATTTTGGCATCTGAGCACAGCAATGATATCGGTCTATATGAGGTGACTTCCAGTTGATCTTTCCCCTCTTTTGGAATCATTATTATATCAGCCTCTGACATTGATAAAGGCAGCCGCCCATCTTTGAACGACTGCTCCAGTACCCTTAAGAGCTCCGGGAGCAGCACTTCCCCATACTTTCTGTAAATCTCCAATGGCAAACCGTCTGGGCCGGGAGATTTCTGGACTGACATCTCCATGACAGCCCCTTGCAGCTCCTCCAAGGTCAGGGGGGACTCCATCGCACTCCTATCCCCTTCCGATAAAATGGGCAGATCCACCCCCTCTATAAACCTGTCCATACTACACCGGTCCGACCCACGGCGCGACCTATACAGATCTCTATAGAACGCAGAGAAAGTCTCTAGGACCGCGGCGGGATCGGAAGTGATCTCTCCAGCCAGTGTCCTAATCGAGAAAATGGCCGATGGGGATAGATTGGACTTCGTTATAAGTGCAAGCGTCCGGCCTACTTTCTCCCCTTCACCGAAATAATTTTGTTTCTGGAAAAGTCTTTTATTCTCTGCTCTTCTATTAATTACCTCTCTATACTCTTGTTGTCGATTGAGCCAAATCGCCTGCCTTACAGGAGTTGGATCCGCCACATATTGCGCCTCTGATTCCATAGCTTCCCTGCTAGCCCTCGCCTCCCATTCCCTTGACTTTTTCTTTATTTTGGCGACCTGTTGGTGTAGTAATCCCCTAAGGAACGCTTTTAGGGCATCCCACACTACACCCGCAGGTGCTGTACCTGAGTTAAATGTTACGAATTCTTTTAATTTGGAGGTTACTTCTTCTGGGCAACTTATCAGGTCCAACCAGAGCGGTTTTATTGTCCACCTTTTCCGGCCAATTCTAGTGTTTAGATTCAAGGTCAAAGTCAAGGGAGAGTGATCTGAAATTCCCCTTGGCTTATACTCTATGTTCCCTACTAATTGCAGGGCCTCGCAGTTACCTAATGCCATGTCTAAGCGCGAGAGAGTGGAGTGTGTCCCTGAGTAACAGGAATACTGCCGGGTATTTGGGTTGTGAGATCTCCATAGGTCGCACCACCCAACCTCTCTCAAGAGTTGACCTAAACGTCCCTCTGATAATCTCTCTGCGCGATTCAGTGGTGGAAATCGGTCCATTTTGTTATCCAAAACAGTATTGAAGTCCCCCACCAAAATTATAGGTACATCAGCCTTGTTATCCACGAACTCCAACAGATCCAATATGGTCTCTGTTTTAAACGGAGGCGGAACATAGATATTTGCTAGCACTAGTGGTCTATTTTCCACAACGCAACTCAGGAATACGTAGCGACCCAGCGCGTCTATCTTGGCTTCCCTGCAGGAAAATGAAATACCCCTACCCACCAATATGCTCACCCCTCTTGAGTATGAGGTGTGGACAGAATGATACTGTTCTTGAAATTTATAATTCCGAGCGTATAATTTGGTGTCGTTGGTGAGGTGAGTTTCCTGCAGACAAGCCAGTTCGACGCCATAAGCCTCCATCGCCAAGAACACCGCTGCCCTTTTGGCCGGGTCGCTCATACCCCTAATATTCCAGGAACCTATTTTTAACGTTTTTAAAGACATCTAGCTAAAATAAAGAAAAAAATACCAAAGTAAAAAAAAAAAAAAAAAAAAAAGAGAACCAATGCCTTTGTGGATTCGGGAGTACAAAACTTGCCAACTCTGTGATTGTGCTAACCAAGAAGAAAGAAAAAAAAAAGGAGAGTGGGGAGGGACATAGAACCCCCGTATCCAGGGATCTCTCCATCCCCCCTCTGCATCCCTTAATTGCAAATTCAAAAACACGTGTACCAATATGCATTGCCTTTATAGGCCCCCCCCTCCTAACTATGTGTGATTTACAGGCGCCCCTTTGCCCAGCCCTATGTCTCACTACAAACCCCCCTCCCGCCCCCCCTCCCACTGTATTCATCCCCCCCCTCCACCCTAGTTCGTGACCCCCCCTCCTGCCTAGTTAGGCTAGCCCTGGGGGCTGCACTTGTGACCTGGTTTTTCCCCCCTCCCAACCATTCTGAAGACAACTCCCCTCTCGTGAAAAAATAAGATGCGTTGTGTCTTGCTACCACACTCTTACCCCCCTCCCCCCTTCCCGCTACCCTCTTCCAAACTTTCAAAACAATACTTAACACACTCATAATCCGTGTAATCGCATCATTGGTTCGTGCTTCCATCTATCACACCCCCCCCTTCCCCCCCCCCATGTCGTCTACTGTTTGCTCTAAGAAAAAACGAGAACTTAACAAGAGAAAAAGAAAGGGAGAAAAAAAAAATACATTTTCCTCCCTTCCTTTCCTGGTTTAACTAGCCTTTTTTCGACCCCTAACTCAGCAGGTCCTTTTTATTATCTTCCAGCCATTTTGTTGCCCCTGTTGTTGTGTCAAAGTAATGGGTAGTCCCTAGGGCAATGATACGCAGTCGAGCAGGATACAGCAGGGCATACTCCAATTTATAATTCTGCAGGTTACGCTTAATGTCCCTGAATTCAGCCCTTCGTTTTTGGAGGTCTGGGGAATAGTCGGGAAAAAATGAGATCTTAGTTCCGTTATACAGAATATCTCCCAGTTCTCTGGCCCTGCGCATCAGGGTTACCTTATCCCTGTAGTTGATAAGCTTCATAATTATTGGTCTGGGGTATCCCCCTGTTGGTGGGGCCCTAGTTGGCACTCTATGAGCTCTTTCAATGGCAAAAAGATGGGAGAAAGTTTCCGCCCCGAATATTCCCCTGAGCCAATTCTCAATAAACTCCTCGGGGTGGGGGCCCTCACACCGCTCCGGTAGTCCTACCACCCTTACGTTGTTTCTGCGGGACCTATTTTCCATTTCCTCGATTTTAGCGTTGTGTAGACCCATCTGCGTTTTTAATGCCTTAAGCTCTCGTTTTAATGGGTTTAGATCGTCCTCGGCCTGGCTTACTCTCTCCTCCAGTGTTGTTGTTCTAGCGATAGTCCTTTGCAGTTCTTGGCTTACTATAATTAACTCTTCCTTTAACCCAGTTAACTGGGCGCACAGATCGCTTAGGGAGGCCTTACAGGAGTTAACAGCGCATAAAACGTCTTTCAATGTGGGTTCCTCTTCTACTGGTGCGTTATGCACAGTAGCATTGTTATTCACTAATCCTGCGGACTCCCCCTCTGAACTTTTACTGCTTGCTGCTTTTGTTGTGTGCGTTATCGCTGGTCCTTTTCCTAGGCTCTTCCTGTCCCCTGCCTGTAGTCTGTCCTGCTGGTGCTGGATATTTTTAGATGGAGATGAGGTAGAGGTAGAGGGGTGCGCAAATTTTTCAAGTTTAGCCGCTGCTGCCTGGTTTCCCTTCTCTTTTGAAGTGCGGGTCCTTTGGGAGCCAGAGTTCTCCTGTGGCTGCAGCTCTTCTCCCTTTTTCCTAGTCATAGCTGGTTATATTAGTCCGAGGGATATATTAGAAGATTTAACCGTGCGTAGAGTTTGTACTATGCAGCTTTTTCTCTCTCTTCTTTTCTTTTCTTTCTTCTCTCCCCTTCTCCTCTCCCCTTTACCCTTTCTTCCCGCACTCTCCCTTCCTCCTCTGCTTTCCCCCCCCTCTCCTCCCCACCTCCCACCTCCTCACACCTCCCTCGGCAACGTCACAGACCCAGCAGTATCCTCCAGGCAGGCACTAAGATAGCCAACCAACCAAAAATCCAACCAACCAAAAATCGGCCGATACCGCTGCGCTGTCAGTACTCCAAGCTACAACCCCCTCTCCCAACACAACCCTCCACCAGCTAACAGGAGGTATATTATCACCAGATAGAATAGAAAGACGCTAGATGTCCGTGTAATGAGCTGCATATGTCTTCACCCCCCCACTGTCCGCGGTGGTAACCCGCCCCTCGGAAAGTAGGGGGAGATGATCCACTTTGTAATAAGCACAATAGTTAGTGGTAGCAGTAGTAGTAGCAGTAGTTAGCAGTCAGTACCTTGGTGCTACTCACACATTGACACTCCTGGCGGTGGCTATGACTCCTCTTATCCTGTACACGCGCTGTCTCAGCCGCCTCCTCCCGCTGGCGACGGGATCGTTGCCCGGGCGACCGCTCGAGCAGAGAGCGCGACCCCCTTCTCCCCGCCCCGAGGGCTCGGGTCGCGTCCTATCCCGGGCGGCCGTACCACAGTCCCGGCGTCTCACTCCGACTCAGACAGGCGGGCGGGAGAGCCAAGCAGCCAGTCAAGCACACCGCAAGGGGAGAGAGCTCACTCAGGCAGGCTCCGGGCGTCAGGCACAGCAGACAGACACGGAGGCATCGGGCTGGGGGAAGCTCACGCTCGCCTCCACTCACTCCAGCATCCGGTCACGCCCCCAGGCATGACTATTTTGCATTTCAGCTAGTGTAGGGGGGGGCACACTGACATTCTAAATTTCATCTTTGCTATACTATATGGTCAAACATTTGTGGATACTTGACCATCACATGTTTTTGACTGTGTTGGATGTTTGACTCCAAAATCATGGGCTTTATTATAGATTGTAATGGTTTTGTGGCTATAACAGCCTCCAGTCTTCTGGGAAGACTTTCCACAACATTTTGGAGAGTTTCTGTGGGAATTTGTGACCATTCGATCAAAAGAGCATTAGTAAGGTCCCTCTTCCCCTTCAATATAGCAGTCTAAATGACCTGTAACCAGGTCCAGCTACTGTCACATGATGAGGAAAGGAGAGCGCTTTGCAAGTCTCAACTTTTTGAGAAAGCCAAAACTTACATCAGAGTTTCAGGTGATTCTGACAATTTTTTTTTTAATTATTTATTTCATTTTTTAGCCCGTGGTAGTCTTGAGTCGGGTGTGTAGGAACCTGGTTTTAGGTTGCATTTTTACTATACCAGAGGACCCAACCAGCAGGCTTTGTTGCTACTGACCCTTTTTGCCTCCAAAAATAAAAGGTAATTGGTTGGTGGTTTGTTAAAAGTCAAATGAAATCTTGTCATATTTTAGGTGGGATCCCTTCATGTGAAGTGTCTCTCCACACCATGTCACACCTCAGGACATATCTGCTACTATGTGACAAAGCCCAACAGCTCCGAGCCACCAGCGGTATTCACAGGTGAGCCTCCATCTTGGATCATAGCAGTCACTCCGCCATAACAAATCTTGGAAATTGGCCTATACCTGTAGGGACTGCCTTTAAGTCCGATTTAAAGACTGTTTTGATATTAAAGTGACGTAGATATTTTATAGGTGTGTTAAAATTGATATGATATCTTTTTATAAAAAAGTTTTTTTTTGACCAAATCTTTACAACTTTATGAAGAACAATTGTCCTTGTGTCTGCCTGTCCCCAGTCTACCTGTAGTGTTCTAATAAAGTTCTAGTAAAGCCTTTAGCACCCACTTCTTCCAGAGTGCCCTGAAACTCCAGAACGTTCTCTTTGAGACCCCTTTCGCACTGAGGCATTTTTCAGGCACTACAGCGCTAAAAATAGCGCCTGAAAAAAGCCTCAGCTGCAAACCCAGTATGAAAGCCCAAGTGCTTTCACACTGGGGCGCTGCGCTGGCAGGGCGTCACAAAAAGTCCTGCCAGCAGCTTCTTTGCAGCGGTAGAGGAGCGGTGAATACACTGCTCCTCCACTGCTCCTGTCCATTGAAATCAATGGGGCATTACTGCCATACCGCCGGCAAAGCGACGCTGCAGAGGCGTTTTGCGAGCGGATTTAACCCCTTTTGGGCCGCTAGCAGGGGGTTAAAACCGCCCTGCTAGCGGGCGAATAGCGCCGCTAAAACCACAGTAAAGTGGCGCTAAAAATAGCGCCGCTTTACCGCTGACGCCCGGGGCGGCTCAGTGTGAAAGGGGTCTTAGGGAAATATCAATCTCATCAAGTGTATGGGAACTTTGGTCTGCCCTCTTCTGTGTCTTGCTAATCATCAATGAGACCACCCATTAAAATGAAGAGCCAATGATAGCATGAGAGACAGAGAAAGAATAAAACTGAATTTCAGGTATGGATTTTATTGCATGGTTACATTGATCCAGCTTGGATCAATGTGTGTATGCATGTGCCATACCTGTGGGACCGCTGTGGAAGTGAAGAATCGCTCTAGTAGTAGCCGCTACTATAATAATCGCAGCTGTCTACCGGGTTCTGTGCCAAGAGGCTACCCTGCTGCATAGTAACCACTGCACCATTCACAGAACGACTTTCATTTTCCTCAAGGCATTCTCTGATTGGACAAGGTGGAGAGGCTAAGGGCTCGTTGAGTTGTGGCTGATTGACCTTCCCGTTGATGGTGCCTGCACAATTCTGGGGCCAATGCCAACAGCATGACACCAATTATCTTTTTTTAGCTGTCTGTAATACCGCGTACACACGTTCGCACATTCCGACAACAAAATCCATGTTTTTTTTCCGACGGATGTTGGCTCAAACTTGTCTTGCATACACACGGTCACGTGGTGACGGACAACACGTACGGAGAGCTGAGAAAAATGGAGTTCAATGGCCAGTGCGGCTCTTCTGCTTGATTCTGAGCATGCGTGGAACTTTGTGCGTCGGAATTGTGTACACACGATCAGAATTTACGACAACGGATTTTGTTGTTGGAAAATTTGAGATCCAGATCTCAAATTTTGTTTGTCGGAAATTCCAGCGGAAAATGTCCGATGGAGCCTACACACGGTCGGAATTTCCAACAACAAGCTCCCATCGAACATTTCCCGTCGGAAAATCTAACCGTGTAGGGTGGCATTCTGACTATCAGTGCATCAGTGTCCTTCCTACTGACTACCAATGTAAGAGGCATTTTTGACATTGACCTGGAAATTATTTTAGGGGGCTCCCTTGGGTTAAAAGGGTTTACGCTGTGCTTGCAGCATCATGTGGCCATAGAGCATATACTGTATTAAAAAAACTCTTACAAAGAATTTACTAGATGTTTGGTAACACCACTGTTGAGTTTATTTGTACTGGGTGGAGCTAAATTTGAAAACATGGACCAAAATATTGGACCGGTACCATTCAGCACCTCTCATATAGCATGTACCGTCCTGTGATATCCAATAATGAAGTCACGTGGTTAACAGACTTGTTTTCTCTTCCCACAGGTGACACCCTCTTTGTGGCTGGCTGTGGCAAGTTTTTTGAGGGGACGGCAGAAGAAATGTACAAAGCTCTGATAGAGATACTGGGCAAGCTTCCACCAGAGACCGTAATGTCATAAGGCTTACCATTTACTTTGATTGTGACATTTATCATGGTTTAGCCGTGGTTCACATTGGTGCGATTTGAAATCGACAGCAATGGCGCAATCCTAATCAGTGCAACGCTGCATTTGTGGCACCGCATCGATTTCAAAAAGTAGTTTCTGTACTACTTTTTGCGATTTTGGGGTGCAATTTCCAATGACATCTGTTCAGAAACTAACTGAACTCGCACGGCTTCATTCCCGCAGCTCAGTGTGAACCTGGGCTAAAGTGAACCTGTATCATTACTGGATATAATAAAGTGACCATTGTACTGTGTAAGAGACTCCATCGGGTGCCTGGCTGTACCTCTCTAGCAACAGAAACTCCCTGTCAGCACCGCCACAGCCTGTCTACTCCCGAGTACTATGTATGGTGCAAACAGGTACGCTGTGTCCCACAGTGCAATGCTCAGTGCCTATGCGGCTTATTTCCAAGGCTCTGTACTGTCATGGGCCTAAACCTATGAAATGCCAACTTTTTAAAAGTCACTGTTGGCATAGGATAAACTGTGGGCAACAGTGGTGACTTTTGTTGTTAGGAAGCTGATCAAACACTGTATAGTGTCTGTTATGCAACTTTATGTTCTTCCTATTGCATTTGGTAACAATGACAGGTGTTTTTGGTTTTCCTTCTTAAAAGGTCTTTTTTTTTTTTTTTTTTTTTGAAGCTCTGCGGTGCTGTGAGCACACTCAAAACTAAACACCAGGTGCATTAAAAAGTGAGCACACAAAAAAGTGCACAGTGTGAACATATGGTCCTCCTCTGATGTGAAAGGACCCTGACCCTGTTCCCCCAAGGCGCAGGACTCCTGACGGGGACTAAGGTACTCGTGGTCCACCCAGCCAAAACCATTTCTCCCTTTCCTTGGGAGGCCTGCTGAAAAAAAGGCCTACCCGAGTACTAGGTGGGGCTCACCCAATGGGAGACTCCATGGGAGGGGGAGAACCTGACCAGAAGGCCACATGCCCTTCCCACCAAAGACCTACACCCTACTAGTCCACAACATAAGAAAGGGGAAGGGAGAAAGTACCAAGTTTAGCCCTAGCATGTATGGGCACGGACTCGTATAAATATACAGTATGTAAAGCGCTGCATAAATTGTCGGCACTCTAAATATTTATTTCAGGTACCTATATAGCGCCGTCCATTTACGCATCACTTTACATATATATTGTACATTCACACCAGTCCCTGTCCTCAAGGAGCTTACAATCTATGTCCCCTAACTCACATTCATACATACATATACTAGGGCAAATTTAGGCAGGAGCCAATTAACCTACCAACATGTCTTTGGAGTGTGGGAGGAAACCAGAGTACCCGAAGGAAACCCGCACAGGAAGAACATGCAAACGCCATGTATGTAGTGCCATGGTTGGGGATTTAAAAGACCCTAGTGCTGCTGGGCGGAAATTCTAACCACTTAGCCACTGTTCTGCCTGTAAAAAAATAAAAAAAAGGTTTGGTTGGAGCAGTAACTTTTTTTTTTTTTTTTTTTTTTTTTTTTTATACTGTATGTGTCTATTCAGGGATCTTCCTTTAGGATTAAGTAGATCACTTTAGTTATTTTTTTAATGGATTCATATTTGAATTGAACTGTGTTTTCTTATATCTACCTGGAAGTTAGCTTTAGGATTGGACCCAAAACTAAAATATCAGATGTTGTTTAATTTATACTTCTTTTGCAGAGAGTCTACTGTGGACATGAATATACGATCAACAATTTGAAGTTTGCACGTCACGTGGAATCAAACAATGAACAGATCAAAAAAAAGTTATCTTGGGCAAAGGTAGATCATTTGTAGGTTTTTGTTTTTATTAAGTTTGCAATTCCAAAAGAAGAACATGCAGAAGTCTGGGCAAAGATCACTCCTAGACAGCGATGCCCCTGGACACAAGAGCTTACAGGGAAACAAATGTGCATGCACGTGTGTTTGTTGCTTTTTTTTATATACTGTGTATGAGGCTATAAATATGAATGGTTCTAATAGGAGATACATAAGTAGAGATCCATATAGATGCTAAATTATTCCTCCTTTGAATTGTCCTACAGTTTAATCCTGAGCTCTGTTTCACCCTACAGGAAACATACAACAATGGGGAACCCACCATACCATCCACACTGGCGGAAGAGTTCACATATAATCCATTTATGAGGGTCAGGTGAGTTCATCCAGCACATCAAGAGGAACTAGAACTATGGTCCAACAAGCCTTGCATGTCTTCTGTTCAATCCCCCTTCCTTGTATATCAAGGCATGTGCACCTAATAAATGGCTAGCAGTGAATACGTCATATGACGCCCAGTCAGGATATAGGAACCACTTCCCGGACGTCAATCTGCTATAGGCCGGGCGGGAAGTGGTTAAAGTCCGATTAGGGGTTCTCTGAACTACCCCCCCCCCCCCCATTTCCCCTTTTGTTTTGGCTGTTACAGTAGTCATGTGATCAGAAGCCAATCTTACTAACCCCCAATCATAAACAGCGACAAGGAGTTGTCGGTGACATCTAGGTCATAGTTCTGGGGGGCATGTAATTGAGCGCACACTCTCGGCACAGAACAACCACCCTGCATGTACACATAGGGCAGCACGGCTTTAAAGCCCACCGCCATACTGCCCAATATATGCACATGGCCAGCAACAACGGGTGAACCTGACACCCTCTACATGCCCCTTAAATGTAAGGATAAACACTTCTGGGTGGGGGGGGGGGGGGTTGAATACTTTTACATTAACTTTTACATTCATTTAAAGAGCTAAACATTCCCTTTAACTGGAATATCTGCATTTGCACCAACAGGGAGAAGTCCGTGCAGGACCACGCAGGGGAGAGTGACCCCATCTCTACGATGGCATCAATCCGCAAAGAGAAAGATAATTTCAAGGTGCCCAAAGACTGAATCCGGCTTCTCAGCACAAATTCTTCTCTGGATCACTCTTTGATTGTCTCGCAGCGGAGGGCACTTTAATCTTTTAAATCTGTAACTTTGTCCTGGCTAGCAAATTCTCATTTAAATGTTTTATTTTTTATAAATCTGGTTAAGTAAAAAATTTCTCATTTTTGGTAAAGCTTAGGAAATGATGAGTTGCTAGCTGGCACAAATAATATTGTGAATGTGTAATATCCAATCCATGTGCATGGCTGATTTTGTTACTAGAGCTTTGATTTGCGCCCCCTCCTGGCGCTGTGGGGGGGGGGGGATTGGGGGATTGATGCCAAAATAAGCTGTCAGATCATTATATCTGTAAAAAGAAGAGAACAAGGTATTTTTATTTTTAAATTAGTAATATTATTTTGATTTCAAATGTATATCAGCACATAATGGAATTATTTTGGTTTTAAAGAGCAACTTTTCCCAGAATCCTACGCCTCCTATTTTCTGTGTTCTGGGAACCATTGTGGAACCTGAGGCCCCAGAGAACAAGGGAGGTCGTGGCCGGGTGGTGGGGGAAATCCTCATGCCAGCAGTGAATAGGAACCCATTGAGGGAACAATAAATAGATTGCTATTGCTGATATCTTTCGGAAAATGCATGGCTGTCATGCTTATCCTTTGGCTTCAGCACTTTCAGAGGACATCCCACAAAGCAACCAGTGAAACTGGAGTCAGGACTCATGACTGGCTTAATTCTTCTGGATCAGTGACTTAGGGGCTCATTTCTATAGCTGTCCGCTCTCCAATATATAAGCTACTGAATGCCATGGCACGCCCATTCAAAAATGTGGCCCATGACATGTAGCCTGCACTATCCTGCTACTTTAAAGTGGATGTAAACCCTCACATATACCCAGTGAAGTGACTGGCGTCAGGTGATACAAAGGGATGAAACGAATCCTCCTACATAGGTTGTACCTGTTTATCTGCAGCCCTCTCTTCGCTACATCCATTCAGAGTCCTGCATTTATACATCTTGTCTGAGCTGTCAGAAAAAAAAGGGGGCAGAGAGCTGAAGGTGCACCTCTCAGAGCACAGTGAGGAGAGCTCTGAGAGCAGATTGGAGGAAAGGGGCACACCCGCCTTTATAGAGCTCACAAGAACAGCACTGAGGCTGTCAATCACAGGCTGTGTGCTGGAGCTTCTTCCCATGTCACTTTTTTTTTTTCAATTATGATTTTTTTATTAATACCCACAGTGGGTAAAAACAGGTTACCACATCTATACATTCAGACATGGAAAACATAAGACATAGTATGAACATATGTAACAACTAACAGTTTGATTGTATGTACATTACCAGGAAAGGTCCTGAGAAAACATCCGTAGAAATTGTCAAATAATGTAAATAAGCAAACAACCAAAAAAATAGGTAAGACTGGAAAAGCAATGACCAGTAAGTTACGTCCTTCTGTCTATGGGTTATGCAAGAGATGAAGAGTATGTTGTGGTGTAAGACCCTGTCTTTCCCAAAAAACAGTTTTCTGGTTTACAGTCAAAGGAAATTAAGAAAAGGGAGAAAATAAAGGAGTAAGGATGAAAGTGGACAGGAAAAATAAGAGGGGATAGGCCCCTTTTACCTTTTTCTCTGTTGGTGTCAGAAGTGACTCATGTTAACAGAGGAACTAGACAGCAGAGAGAAATTACACTTAGTGCTTTGGAGAGAGGAAAGTAAACGCTATAGAAATATTTGCTTTGTTCAGATTTCATGTCTGAGGTTTACAACCACTTTAAAGGAGAAGTACAGCAGACCAAAGCTTATTTGGCTGTACTTCTCCTGTGGATCACAGGAGCGCAGATAATTTTACACTCCTGTGACCCGTTTTCAGCAGACAACGGGCTGAATCTCGTTGCCGGCAGATGTCACAGAGCCGGTCCAGGCTCTGGAAAGATCGTGGCCAGATGGTCGGGATCCACCCACGTGGCTGGACCGGCATATGGCTCAGTCTCTCCGCTTACCATACTTCTCTTTTAAGACAGCAGAGAGAATTGTATCACCGGAGGAGAGGCGGTCGTGAGTTTTTTTTTTTTTTTTCCCCTATTCATTACTATTGCGCTCTTTCAGCTTAGGACTCTCAAAGCCAGCGAAGAGCACTCCACATTGGTAAAGCACATCATTGCACTTTGTAAATGTACTGAGCATTTTCTTTTAAAGCAGAAGTATAGTCGAAGTATGGTTTCCTTTTAGACCCATTTAGATCCACAGTCCTAAATTCACAGGATCCGCATGCCAGGTAAAGGGCATTTTTTTAGGTCAGCAATAGAAACGTGCATATTTGTGTCGTGACAGGTTCCCTTACAGTCCTGATGGGGGAGAGGGAAAGAGACTTGCCCCAAAAGTTGCTCTTGAAAACCTTCATGCTGTATATTAAGTAATATTTACTGACACCAGCAGTTCTGTTTTGTTTCTTTACTTGAGTGTGAACATGCCAAAGGCACTACCAGCTTGGCACTTTCCTCTTCCTATGCCAGCTCAAAGTCTAACCACTTACTAGAGAACAAAGAAAAAAGTCATTACTGCAGTTATTTCCTGTAGTGCAAAGAGTGGTGCAGTGTACTGCATCAACCTATCAGAATTCAGCTTCCATCGTTGAAGGGCAGTTAGAAGAATAAGAGTGAAATGCTGACCGCTCCACTAGTCGCCATGCATATCCAAAGCTTTTAAAGCCCAGCAGAACTTTCTTTTTGAGGCTCAGTTCACACCAGGAGCGCGCCTGCTTTTTTGCATGTTTCTATGTGTTTAGGGCTGCCCTTTGTGGAAGAAGCACGCAATAAAAGGTGCCTGCGCAATTTTGAAAATCACGCCACAACAAGCCGCATGGCCATACCATATCATGCATTTTAGTGAATGCGTTCGCAAAATGCATGGGGTGCCATTAGGAATTAATGAGACCGCCACGCATCTGCCAATGGGCAGCTTGTTTTTGTGTGTTGCGGGAAAGTGCATGATTTTGTGCGCGTCCCTGCAGTGCACTGGTGTAACTGAGCCCTAAATCCGCTTAATGATTGCCATACACTGTGTGTGAAAATAGGGCGATCAATGTCCGATTCGACTGAAAACGGGACATCGATCGAGTGAGACAAAAATGGCATAGCCTTTGCACGTGGTTGCGTCTCGTTTGTCGGCAGAAGTAAGGTTAAAACTGGCGCAGAGGAGGCGTCTCATCGCTTCCTCACCAGCTGTCAGTAGCCTCTGAAGCGCAATCCGAACGCGGATTGGGCCTCAAAGGAAAGGGATATCTAAATCTACCCTTAAACAACCAACTTGGCTTGGGTTCACACTTGTGCGGTGCAGGACACCACATGTGATTCGGATAGGAATCGCACAGCTTTCCTGTTCAAATCATATGCAATTCTTCGCAGTGCAATGTGAGCCCATACGTTTTGTATGGGCTCAATTCGCACCGCACTCTCACAAAAAAGGGTGCAGGCATACATTTTTTTTTTTTTTTTTTTTTTGCCGCACTGGAATCTGATCGCATGGGTGTTCACATGCATGCGATCCAATTCTTGCAATCGCACTGCGTTTTACGACCTGTTTTGGGATGTCATTAATTTAACATAAACACTGGTGGCAGATTGCATGAATGGAGTGTGATTTCAATGCAGTGCGAGGAATACTCAGGATTCACTGCATTTCCTGCACCGCATATATGTGAACCGGGGCTAAAAGTCCTATGTCGTTATTCTGAGCCCCCCCATCTCCAATGTACCATTGTGCCTCCATACACTACTAGTTATTACATAAATTGCATTTGAAGGGTTACTTCACCTTTTACTGGCTTTTGACAAAAAAAAAAACTTGAAGAATTATCGTGTCCTCAATACATTAAAGCGGAGCTCTGGGCTCCTTCAGAAAAAATTCAAAGTCAGCAGCTACAAATACTGTAGCTGCTGACTTTTAATATTAGGACACTTACTGTCTACAAATCCAGCGGTGTCCTCAGCCGAGTTGATTTTTCAGGTGACGCCACCATCTCAGGTAAGGGAAACTGGCAGTGAAGCCTTGCGCCTTCATAAGGGCCCTTTCACGCGGGGGCGGTGGGGGCGGCGCCAGCGGTAAAGTGCCGCCATTGTAAGTGGCGATTTACCGTCGGTATTTGGCCGATAGCGGGGCGGTTTTATCCCCCGCTAGCGGCCGAGAAAGGGTTAAAAACCACCGCAAAGCATCTCTGCAGAGGCGATTTGCCGGCGGTATAGCCGCGCTGTCCCATTGATTCCAATGGGCAGGAGCGGTATATACTCCGCTCCTTCACCGCTTCGAAGATGCTGCTAGCAGGACTTTTTTTCCCGTCCTGCTAGCGCACCGCTCCAGTGTGAAAGCCCTCGGGGCTTTCACACTGGAGACAAAGGAGCGGCACTTTCGGGTCGTTTTGCAGGCGCTATTATTAGCGCAATAACGCCTGCAAACCGCCCCAGTGTGAAAGGGCCCTAACCCGTTCCCTACTGCCGCGACAAATTCACACGGAAGTGGGAGTGGGTACCTGTCAAAACCAGGTACCCCCCCCATGAAAGGTGCCAAATGTGGCAGTGGGGGCGGAGAAAAACCCTTTTGGGTGGAGCTCCACTTTAACATGCAGTGCTGCATTTTGTGCATTTTAAGAGCCGCTCATCCAACACTTGGTACATCTGCAGGAAGGGAGGCCAATAAAATGAGCAGCTGAAAAGGAAAACATTCTTTCACAGCACTGCATGTTAATGGGCTGAGGACATTGTCATTTTTGGGGATGTTTTTGGCAGTAAACTAACCCTTTAAGTTATTACTTGTATCTTGCATTAGTATATAGAAACAAATTTAAAAGACATATTCTGAGATAATTATATATTAGTTTCAGAATTTTACATATATGGCCTCATTAAGTAAGGCAATGTATAGCAGCCCATACCAGCCAATCAGAATTCATTAAGCATAATCTGATTGGTTCTTATGCGTTAAGTGTTAACCAGCAGGTTATGAGTGTGTGGAGTGAACGTTAATCCACTGCAATATTGTGCTCAACTGTTAAATATATTTAAATAATTCTGCTTAAGTTAAACTGAGAGCATATGTTTTGCAATAAATTGCATTTAACAGTGTCATTCTGAAAGTATGTTTGTTGTCTTTATATCTCTGATCTGTTTAACGAACCTCAGAACAAAAATAAATGATTTACTATCCTTATTTAAAACAATTGGTCTTTGCAAAGAGTGACGATGGAATGCAAAGTATACTAATCAATGGGAGCCAATAGGATTTCAGCTTTGGAGCAACCAAAAACGAAGGTGGTAGCTTATTGGTTGCAGTTACAGTATTTTGGATGTTACTTGGAATAAAATCCAGCCTAAAGCTGACCATAGATGCATAGCTCTGCAGGGTCCAGCTGAATTTCGATCCATGCATGGGTGCTATGGTTGTACAGAAGTTGCTCTACCGCCTACAACCGCCCTGCTGGAAAATCTCCTCTTGATCTGTGTAGTCTGACAGTAGGGAAGTCTCCCCACTGTCAGAATACAATGACACAATGGGAGGATTCCCCCATCCACCTCAAGTGTGTGAATTGGGGAATCGGGTGCATTTTTTTTGTTCAAAACCGCTGGTTTAATGTAAAAAAATGGTCCCATCTATAGCCGGCTTAACCTCTTGGTGCCAGCCGCACGCATATATGTGGCTGCTCGGCGGGTGGACCTTAACACCAAGCGGCCACACATACGTAGCCCTGTTAAAACAACTTGACTTGCTAAGAGCGCGCTCCCACACGGTAGCCACCAAAACTCTCGATGCATACTTGCGATAAGGAGCTTTCCAATCATGTGACTGCTGTGACAGCCAATCACAGCGGTCACATGACCCAAATTCCCACCTCCCGCCTTTTAGAACTCTTAAAGGCCCGGGAGGCGCAAAAGGGTTAAGGGTTTGTTTTACTGTACTTCTTTGTAATGTGTTAACATGCATTGAGTTAAAGTGGTTGTACACCCTGTACAACCACTTTTACCTACAGGTAAGCCTATATTAAAGCTTACCTGTAGGTGCTGGAATTATCTCCTAAACCTCCACGGTTTAGGAGATATTTACAAAATGTCAGTTTTTATACTTGCCTACCTCAGGGTCCATTCAGGCCCACTAAAAAAAATGGGAGAGGATTCCGTCCTCTTTCGTTTAGGTGGCGTGCATTGGAGGTAGCTGGGTGTAAATGGACAGCAGAGTCAGTTTACTCCCGACTGCCCATAGAGTAGAGTGGGCTGTGCCCGTGTCCAGATACTGAGCGGTCATAGAGATGTGTCGTCCATCTGCTCTGCTCTGATCACCTCACAGATCCCCTGCTGATCGCAACGGAATATGCCTCATGTGAAAGTGGCCCTAGTGTGTTTCGGTATCATTCAGTATGAATTGCACTGAAAGGCAGAAAACCATTATATATGTTACTGCGCAATACTGAAAATCAGAAATGTAAATGGTCTTTTTTTCACTTCTTTTCATTTTCAAAAATTGTTATGTTACAGCCTTATTCCAAAATGGATTACATTCATTATTTTCCTCAAAAGTCTACAAACAATACCCCATAGCGACAACGTGAAAGAAGTTTGTTTGAAATCTTTGCAAATTTATTAAAAATAAACTCCCTAAAAATAAATTCCCATGTACATAAGTATTCACAGCTTTTGCTCAATACTTTGTTGAAGCTCCTTTGGCACCAATTACAGCCTCAAGTCTTTTTGAGTATGAAGCTACAAGCTTGACACACCTATTTTTCGACAGTTTCCCCATTCTTCTTTGCAGGACCTCTCAAGCTCCATCAGGTTGGATTCAGAGTGTTGGTGCACAGCCATTTTCAGATCTCTCCAGAGAAGTTCAATCGGGTTCAAGTCTGGGCTCTGGCTGGGTCACTCAAGGAAATTCACAGATTTGTCCTGTAGCCACTGCTTTACTATCTTGGCTGTGTGCTTAGGGTCGTTGTCCTGTTGGAAGATGAAGCTTTGCCCCGGTCTGAGGTCCAGAGCGCTATGGAGCAGGTTTTCATCAAGGATGTCTCTGAACATTGCTGCATTCATCTTTTGCTCAATCCCGACTAGTCTCCCAGTTCCTGCCCCTGAAAAACATCCCCCACAGAAGTCCCGGGGCGATTTCCTGTATTTTGTGTCAGCACAATGCTGCCACCACAATGCTTCACTGTAGGGATGATATTGGCCAGGTGATGAGTGGTGCCTGGTTTCCTCCAGACATGATGCTTGCCATTCAGACCAAAGAGTTCAAACATTGTTTCATAAGACCAGAAAATTTTATTTCTCATGGTCTGAGAGTCCTTCAGGTGCCTTTTGGCAAACTCCAGACGGTCTGTCATGTGCCTTTTACTAAGGAGTGGCTTCCGTCTGACCACTCTACCATACAGGCCTGATTGGTGGAGTGTTGCAGAGATGGTTGTTCTTCTGGAAGATTCTCCTCTCTCCACAGAGAAATGCTGGAGCTCCGTCAGAGTGACCATCGGGTTCTTGGTCACCTCCCTGACTAAGGCTCTCCTCCCCCGATCACTCAGTTTGGCCAGGTGGCCCACTGTAGGAAGAGTTCTGGTGGTTCCAAACTTCTTCCATTTACAGATGATGGAGGCCACTGTGCTCATTGGGACCTTCAATGCTGCAGACATTTTTCTGTACCCTTCCCCAGATCTGTGCCTCAACACAATATTGTCACTGAGGTCTACAGACAATTCCTTGGACTTCATGGCTTGGTTTATGCTCTGACATGCACTGTTAACTGTGGGACCTTATATAGACAGGTGTGTGCCTTTCCAGATCATGTCCAATCAACTGAATTTACCACAGGTGGACTCCAATCAAGTTGTAGAAAAATCTCAAGGATGATCAGAGGAAACAGAATGCACCTGAGCTCAATTTTGAGTGTCATGGCAAAGACTGCGAATACTTATGTACGTGTGTTTTTTTTAAACTTTATTTATAAATTTGCAAAGATTTCAAACAAACTTCTTTCACGTTGTCATTATGGGGTATTGTTTGTAGACTTTTGAGGAAAATAATGAATTTAATCCATTTTGGAATAAGGCTGTAATATATATATATATATATATATATATGTATATATGTGTGTGTGTGTGTGTATGTATGTGTGTATATATATATATATATATATATATATATATATATATATATATATATATATATAATTTTTTTTTTTTTAAGAATTATTATTTATTCTATAAAATTATATATTTTTTTTGTGGAAGTACAAAAAAAAAAAAAAAAAAAGGTTTTGCCCTTTTTGTCGTATCTATCTCAGCATAATGGAGTGCCATTTTACAAACCATTCCCAAATGCTTCTCTTTGTTTCCAGCTTATAACAAATTACCACATTTTTCAGACATCCACACCGCGGCTGTAGCCAGAAGACCCAATGGAGCTTTCAGACTCCACTGTCCCCCGCAGTTCTGAAGATACATCTGCTCAGCACAGCTGGAGTAATAGGAGATGATGGAAAACTTTAATTAAAAAAATCCATAATGTATAATTAATACACAAGCCATTGCAACTGATAATAAACACTACGTTTACACCCATTTTTTGTCCCATAATCATCCATTTGCTTATTAGTCCTGCCTGGTTCTCCACCTTCATTTTATTATAGAGAACTAAACAACACATCCCTCCTTTGTTCTACAGACAAGGAGAGGGGTAGGTGTTCTGTAGTCCAAATCAGAAGTGAGCAATGTAGGGTGACACCGCTGCTCCTCTATATAGACAGTGATCTGTAAAAGGCAACATGAAACAAAGAAATAATTTCCCTCTATTCAATATGTGGATATGTATATATGGCAGTTCACACATAGAATACAAGGATTGTATGGATCGGACAGAGGCACTAGGAAGTAGACTATGTAAATTTATTACTGTTAAAAATTAAACCTTTTATGTGTACTTTTTTTTTTCCATCTTGGAGCTTCATTTTCCAACAAATTTCCAGCACAAGCAAGGTGTTTTTAGCCACCAGGGGGCAGAATTTCAGTCATATGTCATTGGCAGGAGGCAGCACATTCTAGGCTGAGCAATGTAAAGTAACCTGCACTATGCAAACAGGAAGCAAAATAACCAATTTGCTATATAGCAGGCATGGTGGTCACCATATACTTACCTGTAATCGGGAGGATCCATCCCATAACACCCAGATATTTCTGGGTAAGTTTTGATTTTCTGAGAATGTGAAACTTACGTAGGAAATTGCAAGCCCACAAGATACGCATACCTCCCAACATTTTGAGATGGGATTGAGGGACACCTACTAGAAAACGTATGTAGACATAGGACATGCCTCTTGCCACGCCCCCTTAAAGGAGAATTAACCAAAAAAAAATGTTAATTAAATCCACAAGGGCTTTTTTTTTACCACGACTATTCCTTTATATTGGCTTTAAAACTTGACAAATGCAGCAATTTAGAATTTGGATGAAAGGTTTAGCACTGGGAAACACTTTTTGAAAGATAAAAAGTGCATTTTATATACAGCTATATGGATCAGACCAAAATGAGGGACAAATGAGGATAAAAGAGGGACAGAGGGACATTGCTCCAAATCAGGGACAGTCCCTCGAAATCAAGGACAGTAGGGAGCTATAGGTACAGACCTGGCAATTGGCTGCTGTATTGTGGCACGGTGGAGGATCTTGTGTTACCCCATAGCAGGAGGTACCAGGTATTTTTCAAGATGGTAGACAACTGTACCAGAGGAATGCAAGAGGTGGAGGATGCATATTGTGCTTGCTATAAATGGGACTTCAGTTTGCTTGAAGGTGTGAAGTAAATCTTCTATACAAATAAATGAAATGAAAAAAGACTGAACTCTAAAGACAAAGTAAAATACATACATTAATAGAGCTCTGTAATCATTATATCATAAGAGACATCTTCTTAGATGCCGGCAGTTCACATTCCTGACTATTTGTCCTAGTATCAGCCTTTTGCAGTCCCTGTAGAGCAGAGCTCAGAGGAAGGGAGCAAACAGCAGCACAAGGAGCCAATCAGTTGATGTGCTGATAAGAGGACAAAGCAGAGTGAGGGAGAGATGAGCTCATCACTTTGCTGCCTTCCCTGTCCATTCAGAGGTTGGGGCTACTCCAGGACAACCTTGACTTAGAGGAAGTGTGTTGAATGATGCGGGCTGCCTTTCCACCTCGAAGACTGTGGACACCTTGGGGCAAAAAGAAGTATTACAGAGGGCAGCTCCAGATTGAAAGTGGGCACAACAGCAAAAGCTGCTGCTTTTTTTACCTTTTACCTGTATGAAAGCATGTACATTGCAAATATTAATCAGAAAGCTTTCCTGTATGCTAAAAAGGCGTAACACTGTGATATAATGATATAATGGGCAAGTTCTCCACATTCATTCCAGTCAGTGGCGACCCGTCCATTGGGGGCGCCCGAGCCTTGCCCCCTCTATCCACGGTCACCACCCTCTCCACCTTTTAATGATGCAATGCTCTGTTCATCGCTGCCGCCACCACCCACTATTCATGCATCCGGCCCCTTTCAGGATGCCGGGCGCCTGAATTACAGCGGCGGGGGTGGTTTTTTTTAAGCACCTGATTTGAGCCAGAGGCTCTACTAGGCTTCAAAATAGGGTGGGCTCGTGGCGAAGAGCATTGCGCTACAAGCCCACCCAGGTGGTACAACAGTGAATGATGGCTGAAGATGGCTTACTGGGCTCAGCTAGCACCAGAGACTTTCTAATTTGCTACACTTTAGGGGCTTGTGGTCCCTGCCTGCAAAGGACAATTGCTAAAGGCCTGGCTGTGCCAGAGTCAGGCCTGACCATGTTGTGCTAGCTGTACCTGAAGATTAGAGAGGAAGCCGTGTGCAGGAGGAGAAATGGAGTGTATATACTAGAGTGTATATAGTCGTCCCAAGCAAGTTTTGTCAATTCTGATGGGCATCCCATATTTCCCTAACCCCATCCAAGTTCAATCCCCTCAATAAAACAACAAAACAAAAAAAGTTCCCTGACTGTTCCATGTCTCCGAGTGACTGAGAAGTGAATGCTGGGCTAAGCAAGGTGACGGTTGAAGCACAACATCTAGCAGCTCCTATGAGGGTACCGCTACATAAATAAAGTCCACCTGTGTGTAATTTATTCTCAGAATAAATACAGCTGTTCTGTGAAGCCCTCAGAAGTTTGTTAGAGAACCTTTGTGAACAAACAGCATCATGAAGGCCAAGAAACACACCAGACAGGTCAGGCATAAGGTTGAGGAGAAGTTTAAAGCAGGGTTAGGTTTTAAAAAAATATCCCAAGCTTTGAACATCTCGTGGAGCACTGTTCAATCCATCATCTGAAAATAGAAATAGTATGGCACAACTGCAAACCTACCAAGACATGGCCATCCACCTAAACTGACAGGCCGGGCAAGGAGAGCATTAATCAGAGAAGCAGCCAAGAGGCCCATGGTAACTCTGGAGGAGCTGCAGAGATCCACAGCTCAGGTGTGAGAATCTGTCCACAGGACAACTATTAGTCGTGCACTCCACAAATCTGGGCTTTATGGAAGAGTGGCAAGAAGAAAGCCATTGTTGAAAGAAAGCCATAAGAAGTCCCGTTTTCAGTTTGTGAGAAGCCATGTGGGGGACACAGCAAACATGTGGAAGAAGGTGCTCTGATCAGATGAGATCAAAATTTTACTTTTTGGCCTAAAAGCAAAATGCTATGTGTGGCGGAAAACTAACACTGCACATCACCCTGAACACACCATCCCCACCGTGAAACATGGCGGTGGCAGAATCATGTTGTGGGGATGTTTTTCTTCAGCAGGGACAGGGAAGCTGGTCAGAGTTGATGAGAAGATGGGTGGAGCCAAATACAGAGCAATCTTAGAACAAAACCTGTTAGAGTCTGCAAAAGGCTTGAAACTGGGGCGGAGGTTCACCTTCCAGCGGGACAACAACCTTAAACATACAGCCCGAGCTACAATGGAATGGTTTAGATTGTGTGTTAAGCCTCATACACAGGATCAGATTGTTGGCAGGGGATTGTCAGTTTAGAGATTGTTGTCCTAAAATCTGTCCGTTAGTACGCTCCTTTTGACAATTGTTGTCCAACTTTCTGCCAACAAATGTTAGATGACAGGCTAGTAAATTTTCGGCAGACGACGGTTGGTTGTCAGATTTTCTGATGGTCAGTACACAAGCCCGTCACACAAAAGTTGAAAGTACAAGCACGCATGCTCGGAATCAATGCTCACCAAACACAAAATTAGCAGAAGGGGCCCAAAGGGTGGCGCTCAAGAGCTGAAATTCCTCATAGTACGTCACTACGTTCATGTTTGTTGGCCGACAATTGTGTACCGTTAGTATGCAAGACAAGATCCAGGCACACGCCCTTTTTACAAAAATCAGAGCAAAATATTACAGCGCACACATACAAAAAAGCAATTTACCTCCAGCAGGGCTAGTTTAAAACACCTAAACAATCTAAAAAATATTAGCAAAAAATATGGGGATTTGGTCACACCATATTGCTATATGGTGCTAAGCCCACTTACTGCGACTTTTTGCTAATATTTTTTGCTAATATTTTTTAGATTGTCTAGGTGTTTTAAACTAGCCCTGCTGGAGGTAAATGTCTTTTTTGCATGTGTGCGCTGTAATATTTTGCTCTGCTGTATGGTCTTATGGCTGCACCAGCTTTAATGCATCTTTTAGGGCGTGCCCCCCAAATATCTTGTTTGTTTATTGTATGGATTCTGACCAAATCCCTTTGGTTGCGGCGCACCCCACTCTTTCATTAAGTGCCTCTCATTAGTGTCCACTTGTGTCATGGGTGGAGACCTCAAAGTTCTCCCATATAGAAGAGTGTTTGCTCTCATGGTTCAGAGAAGCAGGATCTCCCAATCCATGGATAGTGTAGGACCCACTAATCATGGGGTACTTTGTCGCAGTAAGTGGGCTTAGCACCATATAGCAATATGGTGTGACCAAATTCCCATATTTTTTGCTAATATTTTTTAGATTGTCTAGGTGTTTTAAACTAGCCCTGCTGGAGGTAAATGTCTTTTTTGCATGTGTGCGCTGTAATATTTTGCTCTGCTATATGGTCTTATGGCTGCACCAGCTTCAATGCATCTTTTAGGGTGTGCCCCCCAAATATCTTGTTTTTTTTTTTTTTTTTTTACAAAAATCAGACACTCGGTTGGCCAACAATCGCACCGTGTGTACAATGCTTTAGAATGGCCCAAAGTCCAGACCTAAATCCAATTGAGAATCTGTGGCAAGACTTGAAAATTGCTGTTCGCAGACGTTCTCCATCCAATCTGACAGAGCTTGAGATATTTTGCAAAGAAGAATGGGCAAAAATGTCACTCTCTAGATGTGCAAAGCTGGTAGAGACATCCCCAAGAAGACTTGCAGCTGTAATTGCAGTGAAAGGTGGTTCTACAAAGTATTGACTCGGGGGCGCTATACAAATGTACCCCACACTTTTCACATATTTATTTGTAAAAAAAAATTGAAAACCGTTTATCATTTTCCTTCCACTTCACAATTATGTGCCACTTTGTGTTGTTCTATCACATAAAATCCCAATAAAATAAATTTACGTTTTTGGCTATAACGTGACAAAATGTGGAAAATTTCAAGCGGTATGAATACTTTTTCAAGGCACTGTATAACCCAGGGCTGGTGCAAAGATTTGCTGGGATGACAAGTCCTCTATGTGATTTTTTTTTTTTTTGGTGACAGGATATTTTTAATGAGACCCCGGATGTCTTACCTGTGCTCCAATAATTAATCTAATGCAGTTTTCTCTGGCAGTCTTCATACTGGCTAGAGAAAATGAAAAGGGGACCCAGAAGTGACGTTTTACACGTTGCTTCCAGATCAGCAAGGAGAAGGGGAGGAGAGCGTACGCATGTCCACCCTGCTCCCTCCCCTGTATCCGTCCGCACCCACTGTGCCAGTCCTGGGACTGCAGATGGGCAAGTGGAGCCCGGGATACATTGCCAGGGGGTTTGAAAGCAATCCAATGGCTGCATAGGATTGCTTCCACCGGACAGCCAGAAGCTGGCTTGTCCGACATACACACTCTCCTGGTGGCTGCAGACACCGGGAGAGGGTGTAAAACCCACCACTGTCAGGTCTGTACCACATACGGACCTGGCAGCGAAATGGTTAAAAGACTGAATCCCCAACAAGTATCCAGGGATTTGGATTTTTCCACCCCCTCCCCTATCCTGGCGCCTAAGACCCGGTTCACACTGATACAACAATCGCTCCGACTTTGGAGCACTTGTCGCATCGGAAGTCGGACCCCATTCAGTGCAATGGAACCGTTCTAAGCGGTGCGAGTCGCTCCGACTTAGAAAAAGGTTCCTGCATTACTTTTGGTATGACTTGCATTGACTTCTGTTAAAGAAGTTGCATGCAAGTCACGCCGAAGTTGCACTGGGGTCCGACGTTGAAGTCGCGGGCAGTTGTGAACCAGGGCTAAGGTGCCTGCCTAAGCAGCTTTATATGCTGGCGCTGGCCCTGATAGAGCCGTGATCTGAAAATTAATTGTAAAATGTCAAAAAATGTAATCTTCTCGACCTGGGTTCTAAGAGCCCTTGCACACTGGGGCGGCGTCGGTGGTAAAACGCCGCTATTATTAGCGGCGTTTTACCGTCGGTATGCGGCTGCTAGTGGGGCGGTTTTACCCCCCGCTAGCGGCCGAGAAAGGGTTAAATACCACCGCAAAGCGCCTCTGCAGAGGCGCATTGCCGGCGGTATAGCCGCGCCATCCCATTGATTTCAATGGGCAGGAGCGGTAAAGGAGCGGTATACACACCGCTCCTTCACCGCTCCGAAGATGCTGCTGACAGGACTTTTTTTACCGTCCTGCCAGCGCATTGCTCCAGTGTGCAAGCCCTCGGGGCTTTCACACTGGGATGACAGCAGCGGCACTTTCGGGGCGGTTTGCAGGCGCTATTATTAGCGCAATAGCGCCTGCAAACCGCCCCAGTGTGCAAGGGCTCTAAATGTTACTGATGGCCTTGCTAAACTTTAAATAGCTAAACAGCTGCTGAGTCTCTGCAGTGTTCAAAGATCAGCTTAATGATTTCTTTCACAAAGGTCCGGCCAACTGTGTAAACTCTCCACGTCAGAATTTACAAAGGATCTGTGTTAGGTAGAGATCTTTACTATTTTATTATTATTATTCAGGATTTTTATAGCACCAACAGTTTGCACAGTGCTTTATAAAATTAAAGTGTTACTAAACCCACAACAGTGAAATCAGTCTGTATACAGAATGTGACTGGCTCTCAATGGAGCCGGTTCACGCAGCTCCGGGGCGGCACTGCAAAAGGGTCCTGTGCGTCTTTGGCTCTGTTTCAGGTCTGAATTCAGGGAAAAGTTCGCACCTGAAATGGAGAACAGAGACGCACCGGACCCCCTGCTGTGAGCCGCGGCTGCAGCAAGTGTGAACCCAACCTTAAAGTGTTACTAAACCCAGGACCCTGCATTCACTATATCTGGTCTCCTACAGTACACAGATCATGGAAATGCAATTATTTTAGTAAATACAACCTGCTAAATACCTTTTTTCATCAGCAGTATATAGCAGTCTTGTGACTTCTATCAGAGTCCAGCAGAGCACTGGTTAAAGCTTGTAGGAGGAGTTTTCACTCTCCTCTGACTGTCCTATGAGGCTGCATGACTCCTGACTTTCTGTCTGGGCAGTGCTGATCACATGCAACACCCCCCCCCCCCCCTAAAAAAAGAGGTTGATCAGAAAAGATAATCGATCATCTATTGAAGCGTGTATAGCCACCATAACTATTCTCTCAGAAGAGATGAAATTTTAAAGCGGAACTTTACCAGAAGCATACTACGCCTCCCAGGTTGGTCACAACCCTTTATGGCGCATGTGCAGATGTACCCACGGGCCCTGCCCAGCCTTCAGCTCCTGGCACATCTGTGCATGCGCACTTAATTTACCGTTACCCCGCAGGAACCTTGTCAGACTTCCCTGGTTGCAGTCTTTGCCACTGTGCGGGAAACCATATGCGCAGGGCCGGTGCTGCCACTAGGCAAACCAGGCAGCCGCCTAGGGCACACTGCTGCCTAGGGCGCACGGCCACTGGTGTTCCAACTCTCTTCTCTCTGCAGCACGCAACGAAGTCTCAGCATCAGCAGGCAGCCGCTGTTCTTTCCGTTTGCACATAGTGTCAGAGGCGCAGCGGCGACACAGAGGACTGTGTCTGTGTCCCGACTCCCAAATGAATGGAAGCAAGCAAACATTCATTGATGGACACTGATAGGTTGCATTTGATGGGCGCTGATGAGGCTGCAATCGATGGGCGATGGTAGGCTGCATTGATGGGCGCTAGTACGCTGCATTTGATGGGCAGATGTGCTGCAGGGTTCTCTCGCTAGGGCATAGCTGCATACAAGCAGGGGGTTGGAGAAATTTTCGCCTAGGCAAGAATTGCCCATGTGCTGCTTGGCAGCACAAATAAAGCTGCTAAATACAAATAATAATATAAATGATAATAAAATAAATAATAATAATAATAAATAAAGCTGCTAAATAGAAAAATCAACTTGTAATAGAGGGAGTGGGAGGAGGCAGGTAACCCCCAATATGCCCTTTTAGGGTGAAGATCCACTTTTTAATGACCAAAGCGTCACATAAAGTTACAATGTAAGGACTGAATTACACCATAGAAGAGAAGAGATGATGTACACATGAATTAATCTAAAGGAGACAATCCACAGAAATAACCCCTCCCCCCACCCATGTGATTAATGTGCTCATTGACAGCCAGCCTATCACACAGCACTGTCTATGGATGACTCCTGCCCGGGCTGTACCATCATGCAGGAAGTGGAGGGGGGAGGTGACACTACATAACTATCACTCTGTAACATACAATGGAGCAGAAAGTGAGTCCGATGCCTGGCTGATCATTGAAGTTTATGATGTCTCCGATCGTCTGCAGCTGGTTAATAACAAACTGAGTTTATGGGGAGGAGATCTGCTCTTGGGTCGCTCTTTACCCCTCTCTCTGCTCCATTTCCTCTTCCTCCATGTGCCTGCAAGGTGAGCTCTCCTCTGTCTTATTGGGGATCTTTATATTGTCTGATTTGATTGCAAGCTTCGCTGTCTACACACTCTGCAGTATTGAAAGCTGCATAGATGACCCCTGACCTCACCTGACCCTGACTTCTACTTCTGTCCTGACACTGGGTGACACTTTGCTGACCTTCCATTATGGAGACTGACTGCACTGCATGCTGAACTACAATATACATGGCAGGACAAGGTGCAGGATGGATAATGCATATAGTGGCCAATCAGATTCCAGATAGCTGTAACAATTTAGTTTAACCACTTACAGACCAGAAGATTTGCCCCCTTAATGACCAGGCCGTTTTTTTTGCGATTCTTCACTGCGTCGCTTTAACTGACAATTGCGCGGTTGTGCGACACTGTACCCAAACAAAATTGACGTCCTTTTTTTTCCCCATAAATAGAGCTTTATTTTGGTGGTATTTGATCACCTCTGCGTTTTTTGGGTTTTTTTGGGCTATAAACAAAAAAAAGAGCGACAATTTTGAAAAAAAGAACTATACTTTTTACTTTACTTTACTAGTCTTGCATTTCACACTTATTTTTAACAGTAAACTGAGCTGATATAGTGAAATAGAGTATTTCACTGTATCAGCTCACTATACTGTTAAAAATAAGTGTGAAATGCAAGACTCCGGTGGGTGTAACAAGATGTCCGCTTGCCGCCTTCTCACTGTATCCTTTCTGTGTAGAAGTGTGGGGTGTAGCAAGATGACGGCGACGGAACATCACTTCCCTTACAAAATCTGATGGGTTGCCAAATCTGACGAAACACCGGCGTGTTTTTTTAAACTGTTAAATTGATGGATTTAGTTCTACTTTAAAGCGGAGTTCCACACAAAAATGGAACTTCCGCTTTTCGGAACCCTCCCCCCCTTCGCTGTCACATTTGGCACCTTTCAGGGGGGAGGGGGGGTGCAGATACCTGTCTACGACAGGTATTTGCACCCACTTCCTTCATAGACTCCCATGGGAGTCTATGCCTCTTCCTGTCAGTCCGCGCTGTCTCCTGGGAAACGCACAGCTCCCAGGAGATAGCGGGGACCAGTTACGATGCGCAGCGCGACTCACGCATGCGCAGTAAGGAACCGGGAAGTGAAGCCGCAACGCTTCACTTCCTGATTCCCTCACCTAGGATGGCGGCGGCAACTGCCGAGAACCGAGCAGGTTCTCGGCGTCGCCTGCCGACATCGCTGGACCCTGGGACAGGTGAGTGGGCATGTATTAAAAGTCAGCAGCTGCAGTATTTGTAGCTGCTGGCTTTTAATATTTTTTTTTTTTTGGCAGTTTAGGTGGACCCCCGCTTTAACACCAAGATATGTGTGATCACATGACTGCTGATCGCTCAGTTCTCAGTCTGCTCATAACAGAGAGCAGTGACTGATCTTCCAGCACTCACTGGGGTGCCGAACTTGAAAGGAGGGGAGCACAACTGGCTCCAGAAATCAGGCAGCTTGGTGGATCCTGACAGAACTGTGGGGATCTTTCCAGATCCTGAAGCAGCTCCTCCGCCTCAGCTAACAGTGGCCAGAAAGCAATAATAAAAGCACTCCTTTGGCCCGCAAGAGAAGTATGTCCAGAAAAGATTTTCATGAAGTGTGTATATAAAGGCAAAATGCATTTTTTTTGGATGGAGTTGGTAAGAGTTAGTACCCCTGTCAGTTTTTTTATTTTATCTGTGTTCCTGCATGGTAGATTCATCTTCTCTACTTTTCTGGCCTCATCCCCTTTCTCTGTCTCAAAAGTGAGACTTAAGGGGTCTGTTTAGACCCCTGATATTTCACTAAAGCCCCCCAATGAGGCTCGTAAAAAAAAAAAAAAAAAAAAAAAAAAAATTGTAAAAAAATAATAACACATTATATAGTAAAAAAAATGTAAACAAGATAATAATAAAATTGTAAAAAAAAAATAATAATAATAAAATAAAAAAACTACTGACCCCATCTACGTCCCTACTGACCCCAATCTCTGCCCTACTGACACCGTATACATTGTAATTTGTTCCAGATATCTTCATCATCATAAGATGGCTTCCTCCAGAAATCTGAGCCGGTTTTGGGAGTGGGGAAGAAAAATTATCTGCGTTGGAAGGAATTACGCAGAACATGCCAAGGAGCTGAAAAATGAGGTGCCCACAGAGCCAGTTTTATTTCTTAAAGCTCCCTCAGCCTACGTGAGGGAAGGTGCGCCCGTTCTCCTGCCCTACTACACCAATAACCTGCACCATGAAGTGGAGCTCGGTGTGGTCATTGGCAAAGGAGGTACAAACATCGCTCAGTCAAATGCCATGGACCATGTAGAGGGCTATGCTCTGTGCCTGGACATGACCGCCAGGGACGTTCAGGACCAGTGTAAGAAGAAAGGCCTTCCGTGGACTTTGGCCAAAGCCTTTGATACGTCTTGTCCTGTTAGCGATTTCATCCCCAAAGAAACAATACAAGACCCCCACAATCTGAAGATCTGGTTGAAGGTGAACGATAACCTCAGACAGGAAGGACACACCTCCTCAATGATCTTCTCCGTCCCGTTCCTCATCAGTTACATCAGCAGGATAATCACCTTGGAAGAAGGAGATCTGATACTGACGGGGACGCCAAAGGGAGTCGCTGCCGTT
Organism: Aquarana catesbeiana; assembly: GCF_042186555.1. NCBI lineage: Eukaryota > Metazoa > Chordata > Amphibia > Anura > Ranidae > Aquarana > Aquarana catesbeiana. Next base: position 93,460,916 of record NC_133329.1, read on the forward strand.
GGGGAAAATGATGAGATGGTGGCAGGCATAGATAATATCATTACCATGAAGTTTCAGATTAAAAAACAACTGCAGTGAGGAGAACCTATGAATCATATAGCAGTGGAGGACCATTTTGTGAGCCTTATTTTTACATTCTCTCTTTACTTGTCGAACACCGATCGATCATTTCGGCAACTGTAGGGGCCAATGTAAATGCTTAAAGTAGGTTTATACAGTACAGCTTGGAAATAGGGCAATGCGGGTCAGAAGGAGGTCTACTGAAAGACAAATCCACACATCAGTGAACTCTGAATTATCTCAGAAGCATTTAAAGCATCAATAAATGAAATAGATGGGAAAACGATGATTTAGAAGTAAATTTTTTATCTGCTTATATTTTGCCTCCTCTGGTTTTTCTCCCCTCATCAAAATGCTAATAAATTTTTTTTACATTTTACATGACGTGCTAAAGTATTTTTTCATTACATACCTTATTTTAGACCCAGTTATCTCATTACTGGGTTTCTATATTTCTCTATGCAATGCAGGCAGATGATGGTTGGGAGGGGTCTGCAGGGTGCTGTATATGGCTTCCTGAAAACATCACAGCACCCGGCCTCAGTACTCCTCTCAAAAGTCCTGGCTCTTGACAAGTTATGGAAGTATCCAAATGTCTTTATGGAAGGGTGTCAAACTAGCAGAGGATTTCCAAACCAGTGGCAGCTGGTGCTCCATTTTTTTGGGGGGGGGCAAACAAACCCCCCCCCCCCCATCCGCACGCTCGTCCGCTTGCCTGCCAGCCAGCCATTCCGCTGGCCCCAGACTTACCCCATCCAGGTCGCAGGTGGCTTCCCCAGATTTTCCTCCCTGACAATCCAGTCGCTTCTCCTCCCGGACAATCCGGTCTTAGAACCTGCTTCCTGTCCTGGATGGCCGGGAGGAGAAGCAGGAAGACAATAGCAAATCAGCATTCGCTAATGTCACAAGTGGGTGGGCTCGAGGCGCAGTCCCAACCTTTTTGAAGCCAATTAGAGCTTCAGGCGTTCGCCTAAAAAAAAAAAAAAAAATCATAGAAATCCATGCATCTGATGCCCCACATGGAGATTGGGGGGGGGGGGGGGGGTGGCGCCCCCTATGGACCGGCCGCCGCTGTTCCAAACGTTCTAAACTTTCTAAGAAAAGGGCCAGTTTACTGTCCTTCAGGCTTTATGGGGGCCAGACTGTGGCAAGTGGGAGTAGAAAATGCCCCGGCATCCATGCCCCATCATTGGTTTTAATGGGAGAAATAGTGTCCCTTTGTTGGTATCAATGGGAAGAATAGTGTCCCACTGATGGTGTCAGCAGGGTGAATGGTGCCCCGTCATTGCTGTCAGTGGAATAGTGCCCCAAGGGCCAGATAAAGGCAAGCAAAGGGCCACATTTGGCCCCCGGGCCACAGTTTGAAGACCACTTATCTAGAGGATTGGGTGGTCTAGGCAGACGGGTTTGCATGCAGACTACCCGAGGTAACACCCACATGTGATGCTGAGCCTCTGTTTTTAAAACTAAAATTCAATGAATGAAAGGGGCAGGGGGAAGGGACAGCCAGACTGCAGAGGAAAGAGCTAGATAATGTTGGATGTCCCCCAGCCAGGAAATGAGTCCCCTCTATCTGAATGACTGTAACTTCTAAGGCAGACTGAAATTAGAATAAGCAATTTCAGTCCAGGAGAGGAGCCTGTACAACTGTGCAAGACTAAAGGCAAGGCTGGAGTTTAACTTTAGGACTCCATTCACACCTGAGCGATCCAAATCGCGGGCGGAATCGGCGCGATTCTGCTATCGCGGCAAATCGCGGGAAGCTTGTGGGATGCCGTTACTTTTAATAAATCGTGCGGCAAAATCGCTCTGCAATCGGGGTATCATTAACCACTTGCCAACCGGCTCCTGTACATATACGTCGGCAGTTTAAAGATGGATATCTCGGTAACGGCAGCAGCTGCTGCCACAATCGGGGTATCCATCTTTTGAGCCGGCGGTCCTGTTTATGATAATGGTGGTCTCTGCGGCTGATTCACCGCGAGATCACCGTTATCAGCGGCGGGAGAGGGGCCAACGCTGCTCTCCCTCGCCCTCCGCCACTTACCGGAGTCATCGCCGGAGGCGATCGGGACCTGTCTGTGGCTGGGTATAGAGATGAGTGAGGGGAAGATGGCCCCCACCTGTCTCCATACCATAGCAGGGCGGAAGCGATGTCAAAACGTCACTTCCACCCATACGTCTTAAAGGGCAATTTTTCTGTTGTCATTTTTTCAAATGACAATTTTTTTTTTTTTTTAATTGCATTTTAGTGTAAATATGAGATCTGAGGACTTTTTGACCCCAGATCTCATATTTAAGAGGTCCTGTCATGCTTTTTTTCTATTACAAGGGATGTTTACATTCCTTGTAATAGGAATAAAAGTGACATAATTTAAAAAAAAAAAAAAGATCAGGGAAAAAATAAATAAAATCAAGTAAAATAAATAAGAAAATGTTTTTTTTTTTTTTTTTAAAGCGCCCCGTCCCGACGAGCTCGCGCGCAGAAGCGAACGCATACGTGAGTAGTGCCCGCATATGAAAACGGCGGTCAAACCACACATGTGAGGTATCCCCCCTAAAACCTGCCGTACAGCTGGAGAGGTCTGTACACATGCTGCGACACAGTGCATTGTGGGATGTGCAAATTGAATGCGGCTCATTTAATTGACAGGCGGTACTCCTGATGAAAATCACTCGTTCAAGTCGATGGGCTGAGCTGCAACTGTAAGCCGAATGCAAAGAAAGACGAGCAGATGTTCAGGAGACAGCAGGAATTGCCTCCTTAACAACTTGGAAATGGCTGCTCAGCCACCCTTTGAAAAACAATCCACCACGATTTTGCTTTTCATGTCACAGTGAGTTTTCTGAACAAGGTACAGCGAACGGGCGTGCAAAATGCTGATCTACAAACATCACAACCTAGAAAAGGAGAGCATGGAATATACAGCTCCCATTAGCCATATAAAACAAATGGGAGTATAGGGGGATCGATAAGGCTTCTTCGCTCGCCGCACACTAGTAGATTTTCAAACGAATGTTTGTACCAAAATTCATCAAATTGATGATTTTGTGAAGGTTGGTTGAAAATACTCAGAAATGTTGTTTACTTTTAACATTCAGATTTGGAATGAATGGACTTTGGAAAACCACATTCACTGTTAGAAATTCATTCGTTTGAGAAAAATTTTCCATCCTGCCCCTACGAATTTTCTCTTCACTGCGGTAAAAAATGATCCCACTAATATAATTACAAACGTTCCTAAAGCAAAAAAATTCAAAATGAGATTCTACTAGTGTGTGGCCAGCTTTAAGCGAGCCATAGACAGATCAAAATAACGCCAATTCCTGCTGAACTGACCGGATTTCGATCTCTCTATGGGCAGGCTGATTGTACTGAAGACGATCTATCAATAGACTTCAGTACAACCAGCCTGTCTGACTTTTTAAGGTACAATGACTATAGCCAGCAACAGTTATCATTGTATTCTGATGGCGGGTACACCTCACACCGACAGAATACTATAGAGCAGGGATATGCAATTAGCGGACCTCCAGCTGTTGCAGAACTACAAGTCCCATGAGGCATAGCAATACTCTGACAGCCACAAGCGTGACACCCAGAGGCAGAGGCATGATGGGACTTGTAGTTTTGCAACAGCTGGAGGACCGCTAATTGCATATCCCTGCAATAGGGCATTGGGGTGTATTCCCACATCAACACTGAGTGCGATTTTTCTTTCCATTGAAGTGACTGGCCTCAGGTGATACACAGAAATCACACAAATCCTCCTACATAAGTTGTACCTGTTTATCTGCGGTCTCTTCTCTACATCTGTTCAAAGTCCAGAATTAATAAAGCTTGTCTGAGAGTTCAGAAAAAAAAGGGGGGTGGAGAGCTGAAGTTATACTCTGCAGAACGCAGAGAGGAGAGGTCTAAAAACTGAATGGAGGGAAAAAGACACACCCTCCTCCACCCAGCACACAGGAACAGAGCTGAGGCTGGAGATCCCTTCCCTGTCACCATTTTTCTCTTGGTGTCAGGAAAACTTGTCAGACGTGACTCATGCTGATAGCAGAGGAAGGAGGCAGCATACATAAATGACACTAATGCCTCGTTTCCACCGAGCGGATCGGTTTTTTGCTATTTTGGGTGTTTCCATTATGAAAGCGGCCCATACAACCGAACCGAACCGTTCCATTCAGGGTCCTGCTTCAGATGTGGGGCCATAGAAAATGGAACGGTTCGGTTAGGGCGGAGCTACGATACTTTACACTGATTGGTGGACATGTGACGCCATGACGGCATTTTTTCTAAACCCACGTATGACCCTGGCGGTCCGACTTGCAGTGGAAACGCTCACCTGAATAGGCCGGACCATTCTAGGCCGTCCAAACCGATCCGACCCGAACCGATCCGCTCGGTGCAAACGAGGCATTAATGTCTTAATTGAGACAAGTACACACTATAGAGGGATATGCTTTGTTTGTATTACATATCTGAAGTTTACAACCACTTTAATGTGTGGCCAGCCTAAGCCTAAAAGTCTGACGGAAGCTTTTCATCGTCCATTCTGATTGTGTGTGTGTGTGCCTCATCGGACTTTTTTTTTTGAAAATTCTGACGGACCTAGAAATGGAACACGTTCTAAATATTTCCGACGGAACCAATCCCTATCGGGAAAACCGCTCGTCTGTATGCTGTTCCGACGGACCAAAAACGATGCATGCTCTGAAGCAAGTAAGGGACTGAAGCTATTGGCTATTGAACTTCCTTTTTCTAGTCCCGTCGTACGTGTTGTACGTCGCCGCGTTCTGGACAATCGGACTTTGGTTTGACCGTGTGTAGGCAAGACCGCTTGAATGGAATTCCGCCGGAGAAACCTTCGGAGTTTATTTCCGACGGCAAAACCAGCCGTGTGTACGCGGCATAATAGTCTGTAGTACGTGCACATGGCCACAAGATGGCACACCAGACTCGCTCACTGCTAGCTGCTGCATATCAAAAGTTTTGTATTGATAAACAGGACAATGAAAGGAGGGTAAATGTTAGCTTTATAAAATGTTGCTTCTTGCCAATTAGTATTGTTACAGCAAAATGCAGCTAGATCACAGAAATAAATTTACCAATACATCTGAATGGCTTTTACAGCTTTTATTGGAGACTGACATTTAGGGTTACTGCAAAACCTCAGTTTGGATATAACATGGCATTATAATAAACACAGTTTAAATAAACAAACTTTGAAAAACACTTTTTTTTTTTCAGCTATGTACTATATTTTCTAATGTATGTCTTATTAAACAGTGTAAACAGAACAGTACTGCCACTTCTGTAACCTGTACAGAGATCTCAGAGGCAATGAGATGTTTAGCGATTGCCTGGGCAGAGGATATACTTCAGTGCTTCGGTAGGATCGGCTCTCTTGCAGGACAAGATGTTGACACGCAGGCCGTTTTTGGCTTTTGGAGACAAGGTTACCTGAAAAAGCAGTAATGAGGAAGAAAGGTTCAATGATTCATGTAAAGGTACTATCAAGCAAGGCTGGTTTACTTACAGTAGTGCCTTGAAAAAGTATTCACACCCCTTGACATTTTCCACATTTTGTCATGTTACAATCAAAAACGTAAATGTATTTTATTGGGATTTTATGTAATAGACCAACACAAAGTGGCACATAATGGTAAAGTGGAAGGAAAATGATTTTCAGAATTTTTTACAAATAAATATCTGAAAAGTGTGGCGTGCATTTGTATTCAGCCCCCTTTACTCTGATACTCCTAACTAAAATCTAGTCACCTAATTAGTAAATAGAGTCCACCTGTGTGTAATTTAATCCCAGTATAAATACAGCTGTTCTGTGAAGCCCTCAGAGGTTTGTTAGAGAACATTAGTGAACAAACAGCATCATGAAGGCCAAGGAACACACCAGACAGGTCAGGGAGAATGTTGTGGAGAAGTTTAAATCCGAAAATGGAAAGAGTATGGCACAACTGCAAACCTACCAAGACATGGCCGTCCACCTAAACTGACAGGCCGGGCAAGGAGAGCATTAATCAGAGAAGCAGCCAAGAGGCCCATGGTAACTCTGGAGGAGCTGCAGAGATCCACAGCTCAGGTGGGAGAATCTGTCCACAGGACAACTATTAGTCGTGCACTCCACAAATCTGGCCTTTATGGAAGAGTGACAAGAAGAAAGTCATTGTTGAAAGAAAGTCATAAGAAGTACTGTTTGCAGTTTGTGAGAAGCCATGTGGGGGACACAGCAAACATGTGCAAGAAGGTGCTCTGGTCAGATGAGACCAAAATTGAACTTTTTGGCCTTAAAACAAAACGCTATGTGTGGCGGAAAACTAACACTGCACATCACCCTGAATGTACCTACCCCACTGTGAAACATGGTGGTGGCAGCATCATGTTGTGGGGATGCTTTTCTTCAGCAGGGACAGGGAAGCTGGTCAGAGTTGATGGGAAGATGGATGGAGCCAAATACAGGACAATCTTAGAAGAAAACCTGGTAGAGCCTGCAAAAGACTTGAGACTGGGGTGGAGGTTCACCTTCCAGCAGGACAACGACCCTAAACATACAGCCAGAGCTACAATGGAATGGTTTAATTCAAAGCATATTCATGTGTTAGAATGGCCCAGTCAAAGTCCAGACCTAAATCCAGTTGAGAATCTGTGGCAAGACTTGAAAATTGCTGTTCACAGACGCTCTCCATCCAATCTGACAGAGCTTGAGCTATTTTGCAAAGAAGAATGGGTAAAAATGTCACTCTCAGTCTCTAGATGTACAAAGCTGGTAGAGACATCCCCAAAAAGACTTGCAGCTGTAATTGCAGTAAAAGGTGGTTCTACAAAGTATTGACAAAAAAATTGAAAACCATTTATCATTTTCCCTCCACTTCACAATTATGTCTATCACATAAAATCCCAATATAATACATTTACGTTTTTGGTTGTAATATGACAAAATGTTGGAAAATTTCAAGGGGTGTGAATACTTTTTCAAGGCACTGTATATTGCCATATTGGAGGTAGAGAAGAGCTCCTTGTCTTCATAAATAGTCAAAATAGATATTTTTGTCCCCTTAGCCACTTCAGCTCTCGTGGCTTCACACCCCTTGTAGTACAGAGCAGTTTTTACATTTTCACTATGGGCCTGTTCATTCGCCGATACATTTGTCATTACTTGAAGTGGACCTCCTCTCCCCCCTATATAAACCTGACCTAAATACATTATATGAACTAAAACTGGCAGCACTTACCTGCCTCCAACTCACACGGTTTCCCCAGTTGGGGTGCTTTGTGTCCCCCTGCCGGTTGGAAACCCGTGCCACCATAAAAAAGAAAATAAAAAAAAAAAGTCGAGGCTTCTCCCTTCTCCTCTGCCAGCCCAAAAAGACATAATGGGCCTCATCTTGTGCATACGCCATACCACGTTACACTGCTTGGGAAAATAAAACTCTCCCCTGAGCCCCCAACAGGAAGACCTTTCGTTTTTTAACAGATTGTAATGAAGGTGCATGGGATGAGGTGCATGAAAAAAATATTCCTTTATTTTGCTCTGATCACACTTGTAGGAAATGAGAAGTCCCTGGAGGGCACCGATGACAGCCTTCCCAGGGGGCATGTTTGAGTCTCCTGTGCTCTGAGGATCATACAGTGAAAACCTTAAAAAGGTACAGTAATAGCCAAGAGATTTGTTTTAAAAAATGACTATAAACTTATTTCATTTCAGCAAGCAGAGCGCATGTTTGTGGACTTTTAGTTCAAAGGGGTTAAAGGCCCACTTTAAAAAAAGTAAATGCATGTTTTTTTTTTTTTGTTTTTTTTTTAAATAAATAAATAAATAAAAAAATCAGCTTACTTTTGGCAATATTGTTATTTTCTATAAAATCTATAGACAAAAAGACATTTAATAAAAAGGGAAAAATGCTTTTCCTTTACCACTGTTAGTTTTAAAAAGTAGTATAACACATATAATAAGTATAATTTCGTTTTTTTTTTTTTAAGTAGTATGATCCCTTGTTCACATTGGAGCAACTTGTCCTGTGATTTGACAGTTCAAAACGCATGATAAGTTGCCTCCTATTGCGACTTTGCGGTGCCGCATCGATGTGAAAAAGTTGTACATGCACTACTTTTGCCGATTTCGGGTGCGACTTGAATAGACATCTGTGCATGAAGCCACACAGATGTCTTCAAAGTTGCACCTGAACTTGCACTGACATGCGGCTTTTAAATCGTGCAACTTCACAGCCGCATTTAATGTGAATGAGGACTAATATGTATACTTTAAAGTTATTTTGGCTGTTCTTCTCCTCGGGATCACGGGAGTGCAGTTCGTTCTGCACTCCTGTGACCCGTTTTTACCGACATCAATCAGGAAAAGACCCAATCTTTACAGTCGGGATCCGCCCAGAAGCCTGGACCACGCCCTCCACAGCCCAGAACTCCAGTGAGCACTGGAAGGACAGAGCAGAGAGCAGCTGACTGACCATCACCAGCTCTCCGCTCACTGAAGGCTGAGAACCTTATATATAAAGGTTATATAAATATATATATAATTTTTTTTTTTTTTTTTACAAGCTCTCTTTTTTAATTTTTTTTTTTTAAAAAGTAGTATAAGTATAATTTAATATATAATAATATAAAATTATATTTTTTCTATAATTAGTCTATTTGTTTAATTACACTAAATGTTTGTACACAGTATAGCAAAAAAAAAAAAAAAAAAAACAAGGAATACATTTTATTTTTTTTTTAAAACATGTACTTGTAAAAAACTGATATCATTTGCAGATCAAAGATCATACATTTGATCTAGTTATGAATGAAATAATACAAAACAATGGGGTTTATTTACTAAAGGCAAATCCACTTTGCACTACAAGTGCACTGCAAATGCACTTGAAAGTGCACTGAAAGTACACTTGGAAGTGCAGTCGCTGTAGATCTGAGGGGAACATGCAAGATAAATAAAAAACAGCATTTTAGCTTGCACATGATTGGATGATAAAATCAGCAGAGCTTCCCCTCATTTCAGATCTTCCCCCCAGATCTACAGCGACTGCACTTCCAAGTGCACTTTCAAGTGCACTTGCAGTGCACTTGTAGTGCAAAGTGGATTTGCCTTTAGCAAATCAACCCCAATGAAACAGTACAGTGGTTAATTGTATTTAATCAATAAAGCTGGCTATACATGGATCAAAATTCGGCCTGTAGATGGGGTGCAGAGTGGTGCAGCAACAATAATTCACACAGGTACAAGCGGTTGAGCACTACCTGCAGTGGAGACAGCAGACTGCACTTGCACACTGGCTGGTCCCTGCTGAACTGGCCAAATTGCAATCCATCGATCAACTTGTGTACAACCAGCCTGTCAGGTTTTTCACGATCAATCAGCGGCGCTGGCTAAACCTGACAACACTGATCACTGTATTCTGACAAGGAAAGTTCCCCGCTTTCAGAATACAAAGGCACAGCAGGAAGGACTCCCCAATCCATGTGGATGGAGGAATTGGCTCATTTTTGTATTTTATATGGTCAATTTAGAAGCAGATTGTACTTGGTAGATTTTTTGTTTTAAATTAAAGTGTCAGTAAACCCAAACTTTTTTCTTTTTCACCGTATTGGCTCCTAACCTTTTTCCCATTAAAACTGTATCGGTAGATAGTAAATATTTGGTGATCCTTCCAGGGGCGGACTGACAACTCATGGGGCCCCCGGGCAATAGAAGATCATGGGGCCCCCTGTGTCTCCGCCCACATGCAAGCCGCACCTACACAAAGCCCCACTTACATGGGGCACACAGTAAGGCACATCACATGGCACACTGCAGAGCACGGGGCACATCATGGGGCACAGGGCATGGGGCACACAGTAGGGCACATCACAGGACACATAATGGGGCACCCAGCAGGGTTTATTATGCTGTACACATCAGGGCACATTATTGAGCACAGCATGGTGCATCACAGAGGGTACAGGGCACATCAGTGGGTACACAGCGGGGCACATCACAGAGCACATCAGGAGATACACAGCAGGGAACGTGCTGCACATCACAGGGCATGTGGCAAATAGTAGGGCACACAGCAGGGCACACAGTAGGGCACATCCTTGGGAACAGGACACAGGCGGTACACATCAGGGCACACATCCCAGGGCATGGGGCACACAGAGCACATTACAGGGCACACAGTAGAGCACAACAGGCGGTACACAGCAGGGCACATCACAAGGCACATCACAGGGCAAGGGGCACAGAGTAGGGCACATAAGGGGGTACACTAGCAGGGCACATCACAGGCCATGGGGCACGCAGTAGGGCAAATAGCAGGGCACAAACCAAAACACAGGGCACACAGTAGAGCACTGGGATCCTCCAGACTTAACACAGTGTCTTTCAGGGTAGCCATCAGGGCGGAAGGCGACACAGTGGGGGTGGAGGACACAGGGAGACACCATGGGGGGGGTTGGAGGCCACAGGGGGACACTGTAGGTGGGTGGAGGGCACAGGGGGACACTGTGTGTGAGTGGCACAGGGGGACACCATGGGGGGGGATGGAAAACACAGGGGGACACTGTGGGGGGTGAAGGGCACAGGGAGATAGTGTGGGGAGGTGGAGGGCACAGGGGGACACTGTGGGAGGTGGGGGGCACAGGGGGACACTGTGGAGGGGTGGAGGGCACTGTGGGGGGGAGGTGGAGGGCACAGGGGGGCACTGTGGGGAGGTGGGGGGCACAGGGGGACACTGTGGGGAGGTGGGGGCACAGGGGGACACTGTGGGGAGGTGGAGGGCACAGGGGGACACTGGGGGGGTGGAGGGCACTGTGGGGAGGTGAGGGCACAGGGGGGCACTGTGGGGGGGGTGGAGGGCACAGGGGGGCACTGTGGGGAGGGGGGAGGTGGAGGGCACAGGGGGGCACTGTGGGGGGCACAGGGGGACACTGTGGGGAGGTGGGGGCACAGGGGGACACTGTGGGGAGGTGGAGGGCACAGGGGGACACTGTGGGGGGGTGGAGGGCACAGGGGGGCACTGTGGGGAGGTGGAGTGCACAGGGGGACACTGTGGGGAGGTGGAGGGCACAGGGGGACACTGTGGGAAGGTGGGGGGGCACAGGGGGACACTGTGGGGAGGTGGAGGGCACAGGGGGGCACTGTGGGGAGGGGGGAGGTGGGGGGCACTGTGGGGGGCACATGGGGACACTGTGGGGAGGTGGGGGGGCACAGGGGGGCACTGTGGGGAGGTGAGGGCACAGGGGGGCACTGTGGGGAGGTGGGGGGCACAGGGGGACACTGTGGGGAGGTGGGGGGCACAGGGGGGCACTGTGGGGAGGGGGGAGGTGGGGGGCACAAGGGGGCACTGTGGGGAGGTGGGGGGCACATGGGGACACTGTGGTGAGGTGGGGGGGCACAGGGGATCACTGTGGGGAGGTGGGGGGCACAGGGGGTCACTGTGGGGAGGTGGGGGGCACAGGGGGACACTGTGGGGAGGTGGGGGTCACTGTGGGGAGGTGGGGGGCACAGGGGGACACTGTGGGGAGGTGGGGGTCACTGTGGGGAGGTGGGGGGCACAGGGGGTCACTGTGGGGGTGGAGGGCACACAGGAGGGCACTGTGGGGAGGTGGGGGGCACAGGAGGACACTGTGGGGAGGTGGGGGGTACAGGGGGACACTGTGGGGAGGTGGAGGGCACTGTGGGGAGCACAGGGGGCACTGTGGGGAGGTGGGGGCACAGGGGGTCACTGTGGGGAGGTGGGGGGCACAGGGGGACACTGTGTGGAGGTGGGGGTCACTGTGGGGCACAGGGGGACACTGTGGGGAGGTGGGGGTCACTGTGGGGAGGTGGGGGGCACAGGGGGTCACTGTGGGGGGTGGAGGGCACAGGGGGCACTGTGGGGAGGTGGGGGGCACAGGAGGACACTGTGGGGAGGTGGGGGGCACAGGGGGACACTGTGGGGGCACAGGGGGACACTGTGGGGAGGTGGGGGTCACTGTGGGGAGGTGGGGGGCACAGGGGGACACTGTGGGGAGGTGGGGGGCACTGTGGGGAGGTGGGGGGCACAGGGGGTCACTGTGGGGGTGGAGGGCACACAGGGGGGCACTGTGGGGAGGTGGGGGGCACAGGAGGACACTGTGGGGAGGTGGGAGGCACAGGAGGACACTGTGGGGAGGTGGGGGGGCACAGGGGGACACTGTGGGGAGGTGGGGGGCACAGGGGGACACTGTGGGGAGGTGGGGGGGCACACTGTGGGGAGGTGGGGGGCACAGGGGGACACTGTGGGGAGGTGGGGGGCACAGGAGGACACTGTGGGGAGGTGGGGGGCACAGGGGGACACTGTGGGGAGGTGGGGGACACTGTGGGGAGGTGGGGGGCACAGGGGGACACTGTGGGTGGGAAGCTGTGCAGCAACTTTCTAATAGCAGCACGTGGTACAAGCTGCTGCACTTTCCTTCCTACATGCAGAGTAGCGCGGGAAGCGGCTGTATACAGACCTCTCGTGATGCGCTCCTCCTCCTCCTCGCCGGCCCCTCCTCTTTTCTGTCCGTCCGAGGTGATGACAGATACAAGCACCTGGGGTGGACGGGAGGGAAGGAGGGGCCGGCGGGGAGGAGGAGAAGCGCATCACGAGGTGTGTGTATACACTGCAGTCTCTTAGCAGTGAGCAGAGACCCGATCAGCCCGTCAATCACAGCTAGCTGACGGGTAGATCGGGTCCCGAAGTGGAAGCTGCCATGGGGCCCCCCTACTGGCCACGGGCCCTCGGTCAGCGTCCGAACTGCCCGATGGTCAGTCCGCCCCTGGATCCTTCCAATTTCTAGCTCTACCTTATTGAGAGTGCTATACCATTCAATCTTCAGTCCTCTGTGTTGCCAGTGCCACTCTGTCTGCTCAAGCTCCAGTATTTACAGCGAGGGAGCTGTGCACTTCGGCCCCTTTCACACGGGCGGACTGTTCAGATCCGCCTGTCAGTTTTTTAGGCGGACCTGAACGGACGCTTTATACGGGTCTATGGAGCGACGGATGTCAGCGGTGACATGTCCGCTGACATCCGACCTGATCCGCTAAAGTGTGACTGATAGAAACCCTACTTTTCCATTCGTCTGGCGGTTCGGATCAAATGAAAACAGACTCTACTGCCCATCTTCATCCGATCCCCCATAGAGGAGAGCGGCGCTCTGACAGGTCCGTCCCTGCACAGTGTGCAGAGATGGACCTGTCATCTGCCTGCTCAGCGGGGATCGGCGGAGCAAGTCCTTGCTGAGTAAAGCAAAGCCCGTACATGGACACGTCTGTGTGAAAAGGCCCGAACTCTTTTGTCCTCAGCTGCCTGCCCCGTGTGACTACTGAATGTAACAGCGTGATTGACGATGGCTACTCCTATTCGGGGAGTTTGCAAGGTGGTTGATACCAATGAAGAAAAAAAAAAATCATCTAAAAGGTGCAAGTGAGAAGTGAGAGGGCAAAAATATTCGGAAAGTTTACTGGCTCAGGTTAGGCTGCTCACAAAAATCAAGGCTACGCTTCACTGGGTACCCAGCAGGTTACCAGAAAAAAAACATGTACCAATGGAAGAAGTGAAAGACCCAAGGAGTAAAGATTTTAAATTAATTTATTGGTTTACACTAGAAACCATCCAACCCATTTCATAGGCCAGGAAAATCTCCCCCTTTATCAGGGATTTAGTTAAAATAAAAACTTGAGCGAACTCAAAATAGGGCTTTCCTGTGTGAATCTATGTAGGGAAGCTAATTGTTGGACTAGAAGAGATACCAGCCAGCTGCATCTGCAGGAACAATCACAATGGCTGTTTATGAGTGGAAAACCAATTAAATAAATTGGACTCTTTTTATCCTTTGGCCTGGCGCTCCCTCCATTGGTCCAAAGTGGTTGACAGGCAGCAGCTGTGGCAAATGCTGTAAGTCTTGGAGCCTACAGCAACACCAGCAGAAATGACGAGATGCTGCCCGCACATAGCCCTGGGACCGCCAAAGTGAATAATAATATAGCAGTCATGTGAGGGTACGAAACTGTAGAAAAAAAAAAGGTGTTTAGAAACTTCTTTCAAAGTGTCAAAGTAACAGCGACAGAGAGACAGTTTCAATCCTTGTAGAGTAGCAGTTCCACTATTTGTCACTTGCTCTGACCATAGTCAATTCCTCCTGTTTTGCAAAGATCATTTTAACCACTTGGTTAATAATACCAAATTACAAAATGTTGTGTATAGCAATTGTATACAATTCTAAAGAAACTGCAGTTTTCCTTTAAGGCATTACCCTGCTTTTCTATTTAACCGGCGTTTTCCTTTAAGTGATTTGTAGCAATAAGGCCGGTGTTTAGAATCCTGGAGGTGACAAGTCTATTTGAGATTTCTCACCTTCACATAGATCTTGAAGCGCTCCAGCACAAAATTCCATTTCAGCGATGTCTTCTGGTCTTCTGTTAAATTGAAAAATCCATCTACCTAAATCAAACACATGGAAATGCGCCATGAAAAATCATTATGACTTGTGCGGCGAGGAAACGGCGGCGATTACTCTTCCTGGCAAGGAATTAGAGGTGATGAATTGTGCAGCATCATTTGAAATGTAAAATAAGTGAGGAGATACTTGCTGTGCATGATAATGTATCCTCGGCCACCTTGTCTGATAGGTTACAAGACAGAGTCCCGGTGTGATCGCTGATGTTCATCTGCAGATCCAGACTAGGGAGGGCAGATTTAGGGTCCTGGGACATCTCGTTGCAGAAGGCGTAGTTGCATCCTTCTGATGGATCCTTGATGAAGTAACGGCAACGGGAGCTGAGCAAAGAATTATGCCATTAAATATTTCTTGCTTACAGGGAGGATTAAAAATGTATCAGTGAAAGGTAGCATTCTGAGATATGGCATGCCATGAAAAATCTATACTAGAGGTATTTTTATTACTTCAAAAGCCTTAAAGCCGTACTCCAGGAATTATATGCACTGCTTGGCACAATACAAGTTCAGCTTGGCACAATATAATCTTGGTTCAGCTTGGCACAATATAATTATGCATTACTTGTACCTGATGGACTGCTGGGGAAGCTGGAGTAGTAGTCAGCACTACTGCAGTCATAGATGCAATCATCTGGGTCCTGCTCAGGGTCTATGCAAGAGTTTTTTTTTTTTTTTTGCTCTGTACCGCCCTCATTCATTAATTGCCTTGTATTTTTTCATTGAATACAAAGTGTTGGACAAGGTGGAGAGGAGAGGTGGTGATTTCTACCTTGTTCAATCAGAGAACACCTTGTATTCATAGAAAAAAAAAATACAAGGCTTACTATGAATGGGAATAGTGTGAGCAAGTGACCTTGTGTGGTCAGTGTGCAGTGGGGCAGCCACTTGCATAGAACCTGTGTAGGACATGGAAAATTACAGCTTGTCATCGTAGTAGCGCAGACTACTACAGTGTTTTGCAGCATCCCCAGCAGTTCTTCAAGCTTGTTCCAAGTTGGATCAATGTGTAGCACCCTCTACCATAGTTAGGTGTTAGCATAGGATTTTTGCTAGAAGAACTGACAGTACAGGTAAATTTATTCAGGCCTATGCTGCAAGCTGGGCCGGTCTGTTTTGATCTGGGGGCTGGGAGTGGTTAGTGTAGCAGTAGGTGTGACCACCTGTGCTTCAGTGCTGAGGCGCCTCCCCTGCTTCCAGGGAGAATGTTCTGGAAGAGGGGCAGGGCCTAGAACTGGAGTGGCAGGCAGCTCATGTGGGAGCCCTGACCAATCCCCAACTGGAATTGGCAGGAGGTGGGCCTCCTATATAAGCTGAGGTACCAGGCCACTGGGAGGAGTTGTCGGCAGGGAGAAGTGGTGAATGGAGTACGAGACAGCAGCAGGAGGGCACCCCCCATCTAGGGAGGTGCGCCGATCGCAGGAGGAGGCCCGGGGAGAACTGTGAGGGAACTTCACCTTTACACGGTCATTGGTGAAGTCTTCATCATTACACAGTCATTGATGAGGAACTCCTGGAGCAGAGGGGCAGGTGAAGCTATCGGAATTTATGGTTTGGTTAAGTTCTACATCATGGGCTTGGGGCAAAGAAAGGTCGTTCCGTGTACCACAGTGGAGGGCTGGATGTGCCAGGAAGTCTGTGAGGGAACTTCACCTTTACACGGTCATTGGTGAAGTCCTCATAATTACACGGTCATTGATGAAGAGTCCTGGATCAGAGGAGAGACTGTGGGGAATCGATATGGCCCGAGGGCGCAGGATTTGCAAGCTGGGCTGGCTGGGAACAGTAGTCCATTGTCCAACACATGCTATTAATCTACTAGGCCTCCGAGGAGAGGTACTACAGGCCTCTGGCCTAGTAGCAGCAACTAATCAGAGTCAGCATGAGAGACTATTCAGAGTGGGATCTTTTGCACATAGAAGAAGATGTGACAAGAAATTATTGTGCTACAGTATAAGTTTTGTGCAGGAGGAGAGGATTTCTGGGAACTTCATCCTTACACGGTCAAGGGTAAAGTCCTCGTCTTTACACGGTCATTGATGAGGAAGTCCTGGGAGCAATAGTCTGCAGGAGTTGCGCAGAGGAGGAGCAATAGTCTGCATGGTGATGCAGGGAAGAGACTGTAGCTTTTATACATGCGCATCATTTCTTCAGGCTCAAACAAAGTTCTAATCTTTAAAAACCTATAAATATGATGGCAAAGTCTTTTTGATCTATGGGCATTCCATATACCCCTTTGACCTACCAAATGACTGTTCATTGTCTCTGAGGTGATATATGAAGGTCTGGCAGTGGGGTGATTTGGTGGATGTTTGTTACAAGTGGCAACTACACCACTACAAATGTAAGTATGCAATAAAAATAATCACACTGTCGCAGTATATGTACAGTGAACAGTCGGCAAGTGGACATCCTAATACCTGTGGTGCAATCATAATTTTCCGACTTGTACGCATCTGATTCAGATGTTTGCGCTTGTATCTGTGATATCAATAAAGTTCATTTAAGAATGTTTAAAAACAAAAGTTTAGCTAAAAAAAAAATCAAAAAAATGTTATCTAAACTTTCATTTTTTAAACATTTGAATGAAGTTTATTGCTATCACAGGGTGATTGACAAGCCCCTATGTGATAGCACAGTGCAGCTGACAGGTTATCATTAATCAGGCTTCAGGAGTCTATTATAGGGGAACAGGCCAGACTGGATTTAAATCAGGGTTTCTCTACTAGAGTTCCTCCAGAGGTTGCTAGGGGTTCCTTAAGCGCTTACCGACCAGCCGCAGCAGTTATACTGTGGCAGGTTGGCTCGGCTGCGCGAATCGCCGTAGCTGTACGTCGGGCTCGCACACGGGGTTCTGTGGGCATGCCCATTGGCCAGCGGGAGAGCCAGTCAGGGGGTCTGGCAGACTCGTCCGCCGGCCGCCCACGATCGTTCCCCGCAGTGACAGAACAGGGATCTGCCTGTGTAAACAAGGCAGATCTCCGTTCTGACGGGATCACGCAGAGATCCTGTTTTTGTGCTATGCAGGAAGACAGATCTGTGTGTTGTCCCAAGCAGCCCATCCCCCATACAGTTAGTAAACACAGGTAGGGAACACAGTTAACCCTTTGATTGCCCCTGATGTTAACCTCTTCCCTGCCAGTGTCATTAGTACAATGTCAGTGCATATTTTTAGCACTAATCACTGTAATAATGTCACTGGTTCCCAAAAAAGTGTCAAAAATGTCAGTTAGGTGTCCGATCTGTCCACCACAATGTCACAGTCCCCCTAAAAATCACTGATCGCCACTATTACTAGTAAAAAAAAATTATAATAATTAAAATGGCATAAAGCCATCCCATAGTTTGTAGACGCTATAACTTTTGCGCAAACCAATCAATATACGCTTATTGGGGGGTTTTTTTACCAAAAATATGTAGCAGAGTATATATTGGCCTAAACTGATGAAGAAATTAGATTTTTTTTAAAATTTTATTGGGTAAGTTTTATAGCAGAAAGTAAAAAATATTTTTTTTTTTTTCAAAACTGTCAGTCTTTTTTTTATTTATAGCGACATAAAATAAATTTTAGCAGGGTTTTCCTGAGATTAGAAAGTTATTACAAGGGTTCCTCTGTGTTAAAAAGGTTGAGAGCTGGTTTAGATAAAAAATTAGAATAAAGAGTCACCAGGAAGGACTTTCTGGTGTGCTATTGAATATCCTTCTCTGGTTCTAAATCAGGCTCCAAATGTAAACATAATTTATTAAATAATAATTTAAAAGTTAGAGCACAAAGTTAAACTGAAGACATACCATCTAGTTCGAACAATTTTGGTAAGGTTGTCATCAACATTCAGCAAGGAGATAAATGCATACACAATGCCATACAGAGGATTCCTCTTATCTGCAGCAGATGAAGCCATATCCATTATCTGCTGCACGGTGTATACATCTTTGATCGTCTCCACTAAAAGAAAAAAAAAAAAGATTCTGTTAAAGAGGACCTTCCACCTATATGTTTATTATTTATTTCAGCAACTATAGTTTACATACTATAATTAAAAATCACATGTTCATAGAGTCCAGCAATGTCTTCCTCTCAGCTAATATTTTCCCCATGCTTCTATGTTTCTGAACTGCCATCTTGGATCCAAGATGATTGATTGCTGGGTGTTACTTCCCGATTCTTCCAGCCAGCCCCTGATGTGCCACGTGATATCACACATGCATACACAGAGATCTAGTTGGCTGTTGTTTTATTTACTGGTTACTGGTAGACATCGGCATCGGGTCATGTAAAGACACTATGGCGTCCAGTAAACAAGCCATAGCATTATAGAACTAGGTAAGGCAAAATCTACTGATACTTCTGCAGTTTTGTGAGACTTTGAAACTTACTACCTTACAGCTTTCTAAGATGTGGGACTGAATATTCCCACCTAGGCGAGAAAACCAGAAAGTGGTATTCACCAAACACAAAATAGTAAAATTGGATGTCATTGTGTAAGAATTAGGGGAAGGAAGGGAATGGCAGAAAGTTAAATTAAAGTGATTGGAAACTTCAATATTCTTTTTTTTTAATGCAGCACACTCCTAAAAGAGACACTGGTGATGACTGATTTCCTTCACACAGTCAGACACACAGCATTTTCTTCCTCTGGCTCAAACAGATGAGTCTGGGGGGGGTTATGCTTTGTTTCAGAAATCAACTTGGATGAGTACAGGGGAACATGGGAACCCCCCGAAAGAACTGAATTTACCGAGGACACACACTCTTCTGTCATAGAGCTTCTGGAAAAGTCACTATTGGTTGGGAAGATACCTCAGACTTGATTTTTGTAGAACTGAAAACTGCACACAGTCACTATGACACAGAACGTAGGTTTAGCTCCCAACTGTCCCTGATTTGGAGCAATGTCTCTCTGTCCCTCATTCCTCCTCGTTTGTCCCTCATTTTGGTCTGATCCATATAGTTGTATAAAAAATGCACTTTTTATCTTTTGAAAAGTGTTTCCCAGTGCTAAACCTTTCATCCAATTTTCAAATTGCTGAATTTGTAAATTTTAAAAGCCAATATAAAGGAATAGAAGTGGTAAAAAAAAGCCCTTGCGGATTTAATTAACCTTTTTTTTTTTTTGGGTAATTCTCCTTTAAGGGGGTGTGGCAGGAGGCATGTCCTATGCCTACATACGTTTGGTAGTAGGTGTCCCTCATTCCCATCTCAAAATGTTGGGAGGTATGCGTAGGTCAGTACTCACAATGCTACAGGATCATCAGTTGCCTCCTTCTAATATCCACCAGGCACTCTTCAGTAAGGGAGACACAGACTACAGGACAGCAGGACACTCTTTCCCCCAACTTCCACCAGGTTTCCTCCAGATCATAAGAAAAAATCCCAGACTTAGGAAAATAGGCCCCCCAGCTTAGACTATAGCTGGGACCTCGATGATCTTCAAGCAGCTTCTCCAGCAGACTACCCTGAGGGGCAGAGCCCTTTAGACAGGGGGCTTCTCTAGCAGGACTGGACCCAGGATCCACACACTATGCTCCAAGCCTCAGACTATATATGGTCTCTCAAGCTACCTACTGGACACACCTCCCTAGGAATTGGCTGGGTCCCCATAAATATTCAGGCTGCCTTTCCATTCTTCCTGTCACTGTGATTCTAGAATCCTCCGAAAGGCAGGGGGAAGTAATCAGGCTAGCAGCCTAAGAAACATTGAGCAGACAAAAACAATCAACCCCTATTAAACTATATTTGCCTACATTATCTGGAAGGGTGCTACATAAATAGCAAACGTATAAATATCTGCTCTGTGCAATGGTTTTGTACAGAGCAGCCTCGATCTTCCTCTTCATGGGTCCTCTGCCAGTGCTCCTGGCTCCTCCACCTGCCGAATGCCCCCATAGCAAACTGCTTGCTATGGGGGCACTCATGGGATCAGCCAGATATCTAATATGTATACTTACATTGGTCCAAGCTTTCCCAATGTAACTATGCAAAAAAACATATCTGGAATTCAGCTTTGAAGAGCAACTCTGGACAAAGAGAAAATCACTTCAGTCACTGTTATCAAAGAGACATACCAAAAAATTTAGCAACTGGAAAATGAGAACTCCCCAGGCCATAAAAAAAGTATACACAGGATGATGGCCCCATGTTGAAATAGGCAATCAGAGGACTTCAGGTGTCATTTTAGAAAATCAACCCATTGTGTGAAAAATTAAAGAAGTTGTTTATGGATTGCATACGCATACAGCCATCATATTAATGAGAACAAAGAAAAATAGAGATTGCGTGTCCTTTTCATCATGTCAACATCTGTCTTCCCCTTCTTCTCAGATTGTCAATGACCTTTGAGTATGATGGGCACCGGCACAAAATACCTGGCCTGGTTTACAAGTTCATGTAATTTGCATATTAGCAGTTTGGTTGAGACTAGATTTCTAAAAGTTTCTTGTTAAATACAGCCAGAAAAACATATGAGCAGTTAGCTGTGCATATTTAGCGAATACTATATATCGTCATATGATAATATTTTTTGAGTCATGACTTAAAAATCTAAATCTAAAACCAGTTAAGAGTGGGGATTTTTTTTATGTGTTTTTCTTATGTTAGTGTCCTGTTGGGGAGATTTTACCTTCTCTTCTGTCCACAACGCAAAAGGAAGTGCATAAAAACCTTGTCCAGGTGAGTGGAAATCCTCTCTAGATAGTTGCCACCAGAACGGATGTCTCCATTGATAGAATAAGTGTACCTATTATTTTTACCCCCCCCCCCCCCCGTAACCTATCCCAGCCTCCCCCTCCAGAAATGCATACTTAACGCAATCCAACAATTGTGGCACTGCTGTTTGTTTACATCTATCGCCACAAGTGTTCACTATCCTGACTGTGTCTGAACCTTACAGCCCCAACAACCTCTATGGGGGATTTATTGCACAGGTATGGCCAAGACAAAGAATATTTGAATGTAAACAAACAGTGGAATTGTTTGTTTACAACCATCGGATTGGATTAACTATGCATCTGTAGATTTGGTTAGGAGAGTGGTTTGGTTAGGTCTGGTGAAGAGGCAAAAAATTTAATACATTTTGTATTAACCACTTCAGCCCTGGAAGATTGCCCCCCTTAATGACCAGGCCATTTTTTGCAATACAGCGCTGCGTCACTTTAACTGACAATTGCACGGTTGTTCGGCGCTGTACCCAAACAAAATTTACGTCCTTTTTTTTTCCACGAACAGAGCTTTCTTTTGGTGGTATTGGATCACCTCTGCCGCTTTAATTTTTTTGCACTATAAACAAAAAAGAGCGACAATTTAAAAATAAAAACAATATTGTTCACTTTTTGCTATAATAAATATCCCAAAAAAATTGCTATGGCAATTTGTGGAGACGAGACGACCTGCTGCAGTATAATGACAGCGGCTGGTTGGCAAGTGGTTAAAGTGCACTTATCCTTTAAAAGATTTCAAATCCTGTTTCATGCCAACTGTAACAATTCACCAAGACACTGGAAATGACAGGTGCCCCAAGAGCCTCACATCCAATCAAATCCAGTTGTAAAATGGTAAGTGGCAGTCTCATTGCGATGATGCATTTAACCGCCCCCTTCCACCTGGAGACTCTATCCCCATGAATAAGCTCCAGAGGGCAAAGTGAAACACGTTGGGGGCGTGGCCTGGTGGGGGTCCAAGCTGAGACTGCAATGTACCATCTTACAGCGGGATTTGATCAGATGTGTAGCTCTCGGGACACCTGTCATTTCCTGTATGGTCCAAAGCATAGTCGAGCTTCCCTCCCGGCCGGCACTCACAGCGGCAGGCACAGGATCTTGTTCCTATACACTACCTGAGCAGCTCACACACATATCTCTGATTTTACGAAGACAAATAGAGAGGTTCAAAATACCAACAGGGATAGGGACATCAATAAAAACCCAACAGGGGTTCTAACCCTTCACTACTTTATCCAAAACTTAGGAAAAATGTTTTGGTGTTATGTATTCTTTTAGGGACATTACAGGCATTATTAAGTAGTATTTGGAAAGCATTTAAATTGGAACTAAAAAGGTAAAAATGTGCTATGTTATAGGTGACATTTAGAGGTATCAATTGTCCCTAAGCAATACCCTGAAATATATACTGCATCTCTTGTCTTGAATTCCCGCAGAAAAATAGCAGTGCATTTCCAGGTATGTGAGGGTGTCTATGACTCTACAATGTTATAGCTGTTTATCTGCAAAGTCAGATCTAAGGCACTACTGCCACATACCTCCCAACATTTTGAGACGGGAATGAGGGACACCTACTAGCAAATGTATGTAGGCATAGGACACGCCCACTGCCACACCCCCTTAAAGGAGAATTAATCCAAAAAAAAAAAAAAAGGTTAATTAAATCCACAAATGCTTTTTTTTTACCACTGCTGTTCTGCTATACTGGCTTTTAAAATGTACAAATGCAGCAATTTAGAAATTGGATGAAAGGTTTAGCACTGGGAAACACTTTTTGAAAGATAAAAAGTGCATTTTATATACAACTATATAGATCAGACCAAAATGAGGGACAAATGTCGAGGAGGAATGAGGGACAGAGGGACATTGCTCCAAATCAGGGACAGTTGGGAGGTATGCTGCCAGTGCCTCTGACTGCTAATCTCAGAAGATTGGAAGTGAGATTTGTTGATGTCACCACTGTGCTGCTCTCTGGTTTTCTTGCTGGAGGCTTTGACACGAAGAAGCAAAACCCTGACTCCACCAGGATAATGCAGGACAACCACAGGCAATACTAATAACTGGTCCTTGGCTCTCTGCCTAACTTTTTTAGGGGAAGGCTTAAAAAATTCAGTTCCTGTTTAAAAAGTTTCCAAAGTATTTTGCAAATGTATTTGTGTTTGACATATTTGCATTGCATTGCTGTGCTTTGATTTGCAAGCAATGTTTGGCAGCCAAGGAAACTTGTAGTCACTTCCTGATGCCTGTAATAGAAGCCAATATAAACACTTCCAAACTACATTGCTCAGTGCCTGTAAAGTGTTTAAGAAACTTTTCTGATTTTCTGTAATTCTTGAGGCAAAGGTAAACTCAGCTAGCTGCTAAATAGGCGTCAAAAAGCATGTAAAAGGCTTGCTGTGTCAACACATGATAAATGCAATGGGGGCTTGGTAATCTCTGATAACAGTTTGATGAATTAGGCCCATTGCAGAAAGCAATGTCAAAATCCCTTACAGCAGTCAAGGTGTCTCTGTGAAAAGTATAGTATCTACAGTGAGTAAATTGGACTGACTTAGAAATAGAGTATCAGAGACACTTATATAATTAGAGCATTGCCTTATCTACTTACAATTTACCGACTCTGCTGCCGTCTCCTCACTGGCTTCCACAAAGGCTTCGTTCTCAGCACATTCTCTGGCATAATTCAATAAGTCATGAGCTTGTGGTATATCTTTGTAAAAATAAACAAATAACAATTACATAAAGCTTATAAACCTGCTTTTAATTGTTGAAATGAAAACCCTTTAACCCCTAGGCACGCAAATATGCGGCCTCTCCTTGGCTGGGCCTTGGTGCAAAGCGGCTGCATATATGCGCATCAATTAGCAGACACAGCCCTGCGTGTTCCCGGCACAGTTACCGGTGGCTAATGGAAAGCTTTCCTATTAATCAATCATGGCGGTCACATGATCATAAACCCTGCCCCGCCTCCTGGCATCTGAAACCTCTTAAAGGGCTTAGGAGGCGCCGGCGCAAAGGGGAAAACCACATACGCTTACTCTATGAATTAAAGTAAACCTAGTACAGTATTAGATATTTTTTCATGTATTGGCCCTTTCACACGGGCAATCTGATCAGGTCTATCAGTTTTTCAGGCGGACCTGATCGGGAAGGTCTACCCATTCCTTATGTCCGTTTATACCCGCCTACCTCTGGGTCCAACCAGGCTTGCTAAAAAAAAAATGGAGGATGACTGTGCCCGTTTACGTGGACTGGATTGGAAGCAGCCGGGTGTAATTGGACAACGGAGTCTGTTTAGTCCCAGCCACCCATAAAGCAGAGCAGGGTCTGTCCTGTTGCAGTTATCCCTTCTTACCTGGATTGGGGGTGAAGATGGTTTTCGACACCACAGTTGCAACCATTGAATTTCGAAATGAGTCATAATTTACGCGTACCTCTGATGCAAATAAAACTAAATATAATAAAAGGTTAACATAGTTACATGATTGTTTAAATAATAACATTTCACCTTTTGCCGTTGTAGTAAACTTAGTCCAATATTATTCTGGTCACATTTTTGTTATACTGGCCCCAAACTAAAAAAAAAACAAAAAAAAAAACTGTGGCCATTTAAAGCAGAACTATAGATAGGCCAAAAAATGTAATGTCTTTCCCCTACTCCCCAGCGGAACTTAGGGGAAGGAGATGTCTATGTAGAGATACCCCATAGGGACCAATTGATTTTAACTGGTTCTTTCCCCACACAGTGCAAAGGCAGCTAGGCACACAGCAACAGTCCATTCACTCTAGCTGAGAAAGCAGTCTAGGGGATGTCTTTTGTCATTTATTGCTGAAAAATCTGAAACAGGAGAGGGTAGAGGTATGTGGGATTCTCAAAAGTGCCAGGCACAACTTGCAGGGGACACTTCTTTATCAGTGGCAGTAGCACAAGGACAGTTCGACTAGTACGGTCTGTAGGTGCACCACTTAAGACCATGCAGGAACATATAGCATGAGTAGTTCTAGACTAAGACAGTCCATGGGTGCACCACTGAAGACCATGCAGGAACATATAGCATGAGTAGTTATAGACTAGGACAGTCTATTGGTGCACCGCTGAAGACCATGCAGGAACATATAGCACAAGGACAGTTCGACTAGTACGGTCTGTAGGTGCACCACTTAAGACCATGCAGGAACATATAGCATGAGTAGTTATAGACTAAGGCTGGCCATACACTATACAATTTACTTGTTCAACTTTCCTTTAGATTTACCAAAACCATATAATATGAGGTCAAACCTAAACCCTTTCAACTTGTATTTTATCAGGCAGGCCCTTGCACTACATAGTTTAAGGTAAATCTAAAGGAAATTGAATAAGAAAATTGTATAGTGTATGGCCAGTCTAAGACAGTCCATTGGTGCACCGCTGAAAGAACATATAGCACAAGGATGTAGAACAGTCTGTATTTTTGCAGCTAGGGACGTCAAGACAGTTTGCAGCATAAATAGGAAAAATGAGGGGAATAACTGCGCTACGGTGAAATACATAAACAATAACAATTATAGCCGCGATTCATCTATGTAACACAAACACAGTGAAATTAAATGAGAAAAAAGGGGTTTTGAATCGCGCTAAAACAGATTGGTGATCATACACATCATCACCAAACCAAATATTTAGAACTAAGTGAAGAGTTCCCCTTTAGTGTATACATAATATACAAAACACATGTCAAATGAATAATCAATCCAAAAATAAAATGTTCAAAGTGATAATAAAAAGTCCATGTATAAAAAATAAATCACCCAAGTGATATAAAAGTATCTTAAAAAAGTTCCAAAAAACATAAATTCTTGCTGTGAGAAGAAAAAAGCGTGCTTGCTCCACCACCGTGAAATCATACTGGCCGCTTACCAGAATGGCCCCTGGATGATGTGACTCTATCACGAAACGCCGCGTAGGGCAGAGCGACGTGTTCTCGTCACCTCCCATTGCTGCTGTTGTTTCCAGTAGGACGGGCTGTCTGTGAGCTTCCGGCCGGCGCTCCAGACTACACTACATGCCTACTATTGTCTACTAACATGTGAGTTTAACCTTTTTACTTATCCAATAAAGTCAAGGATTTTACACTATATGGAGCCTTTTTTTCCTTGTATGACCATATCTGCAATGCTGTGGGCTGATGTCTGAGTACCTGTCAGTGTGAACATCTTTAGCCTGACCCTGCAGTCTTTGATGTCCCATCTCGGTATAAGGTCTCTGATCCATTGGTCGTGGTTCGAAGCAGTATTAACAAACAGCTTTCTCTGTAAAAGGGGATCATGAGTTTCTGGTAAGCGGCCAGTCTGATTTCACGGTGGTGGAGCAAGCACGCTTTTTTCTTCTCACAGCAAGAATTTATGTTTTTTGGAACTTTTTTAAGATACTTTTATATCACTTGGGTGATTTATTTTTTATATATGGACTTTTTATTATCACTTTGAACATTTTATTTTTGGATTGATTATTCATTTGACATGTGTTTTGTATATTATGTATACACTAAAGGGGAACTCTTCACTTAGTTCTAAATATTTGGTTTGGTGATGATGTGCAGCATAAATAGGCAGGCTGGAACAGTTCAAGCATCCACAGCTGGAGACCATGGAAACAAAACTGTAGCACAGGATGGCTCTACTCACAGATCCCAGGGATAGAGAACAAATTTATGGGCTCTGTCCATAGGAGAGTAGTCTAGCAGCCAGTCCAGAGGTGTACGGGGGCGGACAGCCCCCTGAAGCTGGCAGATCAGCTCCCTCTCAGCTCACAGATCCACCCCCACTTGGGGGAAAAAGACAGCCTCCTCAGGGCTCCAGGCTATTTAACAGCAGCCCAGCCACCATCTGGGAACACCTTCCCAGGGATTGGCCAGGCCCTGATAAATATTCAGGCTGGTTATCTGAATTCTACCTTACTAAGCTCTAGAAATTTCTTCTAGAGGCAGGGGGAAGCAATCAAACTTCCAGCCTGTGAAATCCTGAACAGACAAGAGCAATCAATCGCTGCTCCTCTGATTACAGAGCAAGCCAAAAACTATAATTTACCTAGCAGCCTAACTAGTAGAGTGCTACACCTATGTACAACAGTCCTACATATGGTTATGTCAGCAAGGTGGATCTGCTAATAAAAGTGCAAATTAGAATGTTTTGTTCAGGTTTTACAAAGTATGTGTAAACCCAATCACTACAATCTCATATACACATACACATCTCACGTTACACAATTTATTTTCAAAAGTAGTTTTGAAAGTAACTTTCAATATTTTTACATCTGCAGCTTTCATTAAAATAATACCTGGTGATGCTGCCATAAAGTCCCTGTTTAAGCACTTTCTGTTATGGGGTGATAACCCTATGCCACTGTCTCCCATTCTTGCTCATGCATTGTCACCCTGTCACAGTCTTCTAATGTAGAATACAAGTGCCTATTTCAACATACACTACACAGGCATGGACCACTCTAGTCTCCATCAGGAAACCTGCCCTGAAAAATGGAATGCAGCTAACGCTGGAGTCAGTGTCATAACTAGAACCTTCAGGGCCCTGGCCGGGGGCCCCTCCCTCTGAGCCCAGTGGCTGAACACCAGGGCCCAGTCACAAGTGCGACCTTTGTGACCCTGGTAGTTCCGCCACTGGTGTCAGTAGTTTTTTCCCTTCCCTGCTCTCCATCCTGACAGATCCCCCGCAGCAGCCAGAGGGAGAGGGGAGGGGGAAGACAGCAGAGCTGCGGGGGACGAGAGCACAGGGGGGCAGTAGAAAGAAGCTGGATAGGAGGAGAGGCTGCATATAGAGGAACCAATCTCTCCATTTTCCATGCTGCAGCCGCTGAATGCCCACATCTCCTCCTCTCCCTGCCGCAGGAAATCAGTGGCTGCAGGAGGAAAATAGAGAGATTGGTTCCTCTATATGCAGCCGTCCCACTGCTACTCCTATCTGCAGCATGGGGCCGGGTTGCAATTGTGACCCCTGCGACCTCTGTAGGTACTCCCCTGGCTAGAATATATGTATGCAGAATGGAAGTGGCTATAAAGAGTCTGCAGGACATCAGCAGCACTGAGGTGTAACAAAGAGTGAAAAAGTGGAACATTTTGCTTATGATACTTTTTTTTTTTTTTTAGGAAAATAAATGTTATACAGTGAGGAGTTACATCTACTTTAACAACAGATATGGTTAACCTATAAATATTTTTGCATTTCTTCACAATTTAAAACAGAATACATAAGAGTAACTAACACAGGGCTGAATGGACAATACAGACACATTTTCAAATATCTTCACTGATATAAAGAAAACAGCATTTAGTTCTAAGAACAAAAGTTGAAACGAGTGGGAAAGACTACCTGTTTCTCTTGGCGTCCAGCTTTGTGCCAGCTTAATGGATTCATTATCCCAGCTAAAGTTCAACAAAGAGAATCAATCTATTTTGCTACAACATTCACAGGTTTTATTAGAAGCAATAAAATTGCTGAAAATGTAGAAATGAAATAATCTGTACTTTATGCATCTCATGATTCAGTCGCTTGTTTTCTTTTCATAGCGGCATTTTCACAAAACTTTATGTACAATAGTTTCCTGGATTAGAAAATGAAATACATGTAGCAATCCAGATTTACCATATCATTGCAAATGAATCAACCGAGTAGTCAAACAGCTTGACTTCACACCTCCGACCTGCTCTTTTGTCAGAAGTGGTAAAAGATTTTACATCTCCAACCTAGAGAAAATGAAAATGGATTATTTAAAATAACAGCTATGATCTTATTTCAATATCTGCACTATATGGCCAATAGTTTGTGGACACCTGCCACCATTATTATGAAACTAGCCTTCCTTTGTGGATATAAACCTTCCACTTTTATGGGAAGGAGTTCACAATATTTTAGAGTATGTCTGTGAGAATTTGTGCCCATTTGGCCAAAAGAGCATTTATGAGGTCAGGTGATGATGCTTAGTCAGAAAAGACCTGGCTCACAATCAGTCTTCCAATTCATCCCAGAGGTGTTCAGTAGGGTAGAGGTCAGGACTCTGTGTAGGACACTAAATTCCTCCACCACGGAGCTTGCTTTGTACCCAGGGGCACAGACATGGTGGAATGGAAAAGGGACTTCCCCAAAACACAAGGTTGGAAGGGCACAATTATCTACAATGCTATTGTATGCTATACCATTAACAGTACCTTTCACTGGAAACATCTGAAGTAGTTTGGGCTATATAGTGATGGATCAAATATGTTGCACAGGTGGGGGAACTTTTGCATAATATACCTGTGAATATTGTTGCAATATTTTTAGTATAATGCATATAGCATAATGTTATTTATGTTTGGTTAAGGCTGCATTAATGAGGGCAATGACTTTACATGTGTCATCCTACTGTGATTTTTCTTGCGTTTTTGTTCTTAAACCCTTGCTATAGATATAAAGTAAATGTGCATTTCCCCTTCCTTCTATATCTTGTTTCGCTTTTCTTTTCATATTTCCTCTCTCTCTCTCTCTCTCTCTCTCTCTCTCTCTCTCACACTGATAGGCTGCACTGGTGGGCACTGATGAGGTGCCACTGATGGACACTGATGGTCACTGATACGCTGCACTGATAAGCTGCACCGATGGACACTGATAGGCTGCACTGGTGGGCACTGAAGAGGTGGCACTGGTGGAAACTGATGGGTACTCATAGGCTGCACTGATAAGCTGCATTGATGGGCACTGATAGGCTGCACTAATGAGGTGGCACTGATAGGATGCACTGGTGGACGCTGATGGTCTAAACCCACCCCCCCACCCCCCTCATCGTAGCGGGTGGCAGGCAGTGTGGTGCAGCAGCTCGGCTCCAAGTCCTCTCCTCCATGGCGGATTCCAGGTCCTCCCCTCCTCCTCCTAGGCATCCAATAGGATCGCCTGTCCTTTCAGCCAATCGTGAGTAAGTGTATATCCAATACAATTATAATAACTGGTACAATTCATAAAAATGTATATCTATAAATACAATATAGATGGGTTGCTACATGATTATAAACGATTATTCTAAAAAATTATACATGCTGACAGATATCAATTGAATCATAGGGACACGGCATATAATATCTCTATGCATTTCATGGATTGATCCACTCTTCAGGAGCATGCGCATGAGTTCAATAAAAAATATAATAGAAGGAGTTGCTATATAGTCTGATCCTACCCAAGGAAAAAAGAAAAATCATAAAAAATAAAATAAAACCAAGTATAAAAACCCACTCTCTACCATACTTACAAGGTTGACTATATATTAAAAGTGTGGCACTGTAGATCGGGAACCCCCAAAGGGGGTCTATTCTATTCCTTCTATTATATTTTTTATTGAACTCATGCGCATGCTCCTGAAGAGTGGATCAATCCACGAAATGCATAGAGCTATTATATGCCATGTCCCTATGATTCAATTGATATCTGTCAGTATGTATAATTTTTTATATCAATCGTTTAAAATTATATGGCAAGCCATCTATATTGTATGTATAGATATACATTTTTATGAATTGTACCAGTTATTATAATTGTATTGGATATACACTTACTCATGATTATGCATTTGTATGTTAATTTATATAATTAATTGAATTTTTTATACCTACATGCTTCATTCAAAGTCCCAATCCCCTTTCCCCTCTTTTTTGACATATATGTAGGGATGGAGGCAATTGACCTTACCAGGTCACCGCCTCATATAAAGTCCCAACTGTTCTTCTTTTTCTTTCAGCCAATCGGGTGACTGGTGTCAAAACCCGCTTTCTGATTGGCCGGGAGGAGGATCAGTGTTACAACAGCGAATATTCATTCGCTGTTGTAACATACCTGGGTGGGATCGGAGCACACTCTCTGCGCCCCAAGCCCACCCTATATTGAAGCCTTTTAGAGCCTCTGGCTCTAATCGGTGCTTCAAAAAAACAGCCCCCCCCACATTGGAATCCATGCGTTGGTGTCCTGAAAGGGGCCAGACGCATGGATAGAGGAGACGGCGTAGGATGGCGGGCGGCACCCACGCGCCCTTAATGTATGGGGCACCCCTGCCTCCACTCCTGCGGCCACTGCCTGCTCCGCTACCTCTAGCAACAGCAAGCAGGGATTTTCTAAACCCCCCCCCCCCCCCGGTTACTCTTAAATTTTTATTTCATTTTATCGTGGCTGCATGGGGCTCCGCCTGCCTGGCCACGTCATTCACAGAGTTATTTAAATGGGAAACTACAAGTACCGACAGCCTTTGTGGCTGTCAACCTGTATTTATTAATGAACTACCATAGTGCTGTTGAGCGCTCTGGTAGTTCATTGTCCCTTCCTATCAGCGTATATCTGCCGGTCTGTATGAGGTACGAGCAGGCAGATACAATTATAAGTCTGGAGGAGTCCTGCATGGCACCCGCGATCTGCTGATTGCAGGTGCAATGCTTTCCAGGCTCCAAGAAAAAAATATAATAAATGCACATTTTTTACATGCAAAAATGTGCATATTATTTTTTTTTAAAAAGGTGAACTTATCCTTTAATCGCTTGCCGCCCGCCGGCTGTCATATGACGGCCAGGCAGCGCGGCTCTCGTTCTGGGAGGGCGTCACATGACGCCCTCGCCTTCCCGGCCCACCAGGGGGCGTGCGCCGTGTCACTGGGCACCCGATGCGCGTGCCCGGCGCCCGCGATGTCCGCCGGGCACCCACGATTGCCCGGTAACACGGTATGTAAACACACAGATCCACGTCCTGTCAGAGGAGAGGAGACCGATGGTGTGTTCTCAGTATAGAGCAACACCAATCGGTCTCCTCCCCTTGTGAGTCCCCTCCCCCTTCAGTTAGAAACACTCCCTAGGAACATAATTAACCCCTCGATCACCCCCTAGTGTTAACCCCCTTCCCTGCCAGTCAGATTTATACAGTAATCAGTGCGTTTTTATAGCACGGATCGCTGTATAAATGTGAATGGTCCCAAAAATGTGTCAAAAGTGTCCGATATGTCCGCCACAATATCGCAGTCACAATAAAAATTGCAGATCGCCGCCATTACTAGTAAAAAAAAAATAAATAAATAAAAATGCTATAAATCTATCCCCTATTTTGTAGACGCTATAACTTTTGCGCGAACCAATCAATATACACTTATTGCGATTTTTTTTTTTACCAAAAATATGTAGAAGAATACATATCGGCCTAAACTGAGGAAAGAATTTGTTTTAAAAAAATTGGATATTTATTATAGCAAAAAGTAAAAAGTTGTGTTTTTTTCAAAGTTGTCACTCTTCTTTTGTTTATAGTGCAAAAAATAAAAACCGCAGAGCTGATCAAATACCACTAAAAGAAAGCTCTATTTGTTAGGAAAAAATAATACAAATTTCATTTGGGTACAGTGTTGCATGACCGCGCAATTGTCATTCAAAATGTGACAGCGCTGAAAGCTGAAAAATGGCTTGGGCAGGAAGGGGGTGAAAGTGCCCTGTATTGAGATGGTTAAAAAAGAAGCCCCATACAGAGTTTCAAATTTAAAAAAAATGGCTCCTCCCTGGTCCTGTCCCCATGCAGTAATCCCATTCCACCACAAGATGTCCTCAGTCTTCCAGGTTAATTGATTCCCAGGACTGAGGACATACTTTGAGTGCACGGTGTAATAGACCTGCCCTCTCAGGGGGGCATAATCATGTATAATGATGCAGAAAGAGATCTGAGTGCTTGAAAGAAATCAGCAAAAATACAATGGAATGGAGCAGTGCCTGCATGGAGTAGAAAGGAGTACTGTGCACCATGCCTGAAGGTGGCACAGAACACATAAGTAAGCAGCAATGAAGCAGAACTGGGTAGGTTTTGCCAGCTAGCAATGCAGAGAGTGACAAATGTTCTAAGAAAATATCATGTACTGGAGGGTGACAGGGAGGCTGTATACCAGCATCATGATTCAAGGTGAATAAAGACCTACTCAAGTTCACAAATGAGAATTTTAGATTCTAGATTTTAGATCCCTTTAAATACCTTAAACTCTATCTTATAATGTCTTTCCTCTGTGTAGCAAGGTCCCAGGCCTCCTTCGGTCTAATGAGAACCTCCAGGGCCAGAGATAGCTGAAATCCTTCTGTATGTGGTGTGTTGCATGGCATAGTGGGTGTAATGCAAGGTAGATTCATTGGGCGCCAGACACTTCTTGAATGCAAAAGAGATTTTATTTCTCTTAACAGGACTTTCGGAGAGAGGGTTAGGGCCAGGCCACCCTTAGGTAGTTGCAAGATTAATTGTCAGACTCCGAGACTTCAACAGGAGGACAGCCATGCAGGGAAAGGCATCTAGCAAGACGCCACATCTGCATGTGTAAGAATGCTGTCTCCTATGGCAACAGTCTTTAACAGTTCCTAACACAAAGTGTAACAGTTCCTTCACTTCCACTACAATCACTTCTTGTAGTTCTTCATCCCACTGAGCTCCCAGTCTCTCTCACTAGACTAGATGATTCACTGCCTCTGAATCCTTTGAGCTCCTCCAATCTTCATGGTAGTATCTTCCTCAAGTGCCACCGCCGCTTCTCTGCTGGGTCCCTAGCTTGGCACTCAAAATACTTCTCAAGCTTCACCCCACTGGTCTGCTCGGTCCCCGGCTTGACACCTAAGGCTGCTCTTCAAGCGTCACATCCGCTGTCTGGGTCCCTGGCTTGATACCAGCTGAAGTTTCCAGATTCTTCACCGTCTCCGGTTGGTGAGAATTCTGCTCCGGTACTTGCGTCAGCTACTCACTGTGGTCCCTGGTAATAAGGTGGTTGGTCCCTTAGTGGCGACAGCTTCCCCTCTACCTCCGACCACGGCAGGTTCTCCGGCCGGCAGAACCGTCACTTATTGTTGGACTGCAAGCCACTATCCCAACCCTGCACTGCTCTCTTGCTTGTGGATAGGCCCTCAGACAGCCTAGCAGCCAGATGTTCCCGGGATAGGCCCAAATTCTGGCCTAGCAGCCCTGGGCAATACAACACACGTCCACCCAGACAGCCATCCAGGTGGCACAGAACCCCGATCACCTGACTCCACCCAAATATATAGGTTCTCCCAGAAGGCCAAGGGATCCAAGAAAACCCCTGCCCATTGGCTGGGATACCCAATATACCCATAACCTGACCTTGCATTGCCCTTCTCGTATCAAATGCCACCAGGTACCCGGCCACCTAGCGGCAAAAGAGAGAAGTGCAGCAATTATAGACTTATGCCGCGTACACACGATTGGAATTTGCGACAACAAATGTTCAATGTGAGCTTGTTGTCGGAAATTCCGATCGTGTGTAGGCTCCATCCGACATTTTTTGTCAGAATTTCCGACCAACAAAATCCGTTGTCATAAATTCAGATGCACAAAGTTCCACACATGCTCGGAATCAAGCAGAAGAGCCACACTGGCTATGGAACGTCCTTTTTCTAGTGCCGTCGTACGTGTTGTACGTCACCGCGTTCTTGACGTTTGGAATTTCCGACAACATTTGTGCGACCGTGTGTATGCAAGACAAGTTTCAGCCAACATCCGTCGGAAATAAATCTACGGTTTGGTTGTCGGAATGTCCGATCGTGTGTACGCGGCATTAGAGTGAAATCAATTCATCCTCAACAACTGGCAGGTAATTTTAGGAGCAACCCTGCCTAAACTCCAGGGTGCTACGTCTGCTACACATAATATTTATGACATGAACATACCTGTCTTACAGCTGCCAGAATGTTAATAACTTCCTTATTCAGGCTTTGTCCATTAGCAACAATGTCCTCCAGTGAATAATAATCATTTGGGTTCTGAGTTGGGATATGCAGTAATGGCAGCAGGGAGTCATCAGTATCTTGGATAGAACATACCTTCACCACAGAGTGCACTTCACTGATAAGCAGTTTGTAAGAACTAAAAGAAAAAAAGGGGATTTGTTGTTGTCATACAGATGAAATGCATGCCACATTTACCATGTCCTAAATCTGGGCTTAGACATTAATGTGTTCGACATTAGCCAGTAATGGAACTCAGGCCAGGACATAATGGAACTCAGGCCAGGACATACTTTCCCAAAATCTAGGAAAATGTAGGTGCCATCAGTAATGCAGCAACACAGCCCCCCCCCCCCAACAGCAGCCACATATAAATTCTCTCCCATGTATGCTCTGTCCCTGCAGATTGTGGGACTCCCCCCACCCATCAATTTAAAGGTAAGTTAACCACTTGACCGCCGGAAGACAATTGCGCGGTCGTGCGATGTTGTACCCAAATGAAATTTTCAACCTTTCTTCCCACAGATAGAGCTTTTTGTTTTGGTATTTGATCACCTTTGCGTTTTTTTTTTTTTTTCTAGAGAAAATCAGGCTCACATCTGTATAGAAAGCAATCTGCTGCTAACCTCAGCTTGTTCCACTAAGCTTTGGAAATGAAACCTGGAAGCTGATTGGTTTCTATGCAGAAGTTTGAGCCTGATTTTGCACTCTCCGGCTTTAGTAAATAAACCTCAATATTTTTTACTTTCTGCTATAAAACACACCCAATAAAAAATGTAAAAAATTAAATGTATTCACCAGTTTAGGCCAATGTGTATTCTGCTTCATATTTTTGGTAAAAAAATCCCAATAAGCATATATTGATTGGTTTGCACAAAAGTTATAACGTCTACAAAATAGGGGATATTTTTATATATTTTTTTTAATTCTTTTTTATTTTTTACTAGTAGTCCCGCTATAGTCAGCGACTTATAACGGGACTGCGATATTGCAGCGGGCAAATCGGACACCTAACTGACACTTTTGACACTTTTTGGGGACCAGTGACACTAATATAGTGATCAGTGCTTAAAAATATGCACTGTCACTGTACTAATGATTACCGTCAGGGGCGACCAAATGGTTAACTATGTGCCTAGCCTGTGCTTTCTCACTGTGTGGGAGGTGCTTTGATAGGGGGAAGGCATTGATGCATGTTCCTGCTTTGCAGGAACACAGGATCAAAACCTTCCTTTCTGACAGAACGGCAACCTGCCTTGTTTACATAGGCAGATTGCCGTTCTGCCTGTGTACTGTCTAATTGGTGGGTGCCGGCGGACATCACAGAGGGAGTGGGGTTTCAGTGGAGCACGTGCGCCCCAGACCAGGAAGTGTCAGCTCACGTACTAGGTCCGTGATCTGGCACAGAGCGGCCACCCTGCCACAGTATATGTACGGTGGGCGGTCTGCAAGTGGTTAAAGTGGTAATGAACCCAAAACAAAAAAATGTATTTTACCAGACATGCATCAGTTTTCTTTTTTTAGGCTTTTTTTCCCTATGGTCCTCACCTGGTAATCTGGCCAGTAACACACCTCCTGTATTAGAGTGCCTCAACTCTGTATGAAAGAGAAAAGGGGGCACAGCAGACAGCAGCAGCATTGCCAGTCGGGGGGGGGTAGTGTTAGATGTACTAGCAGATTTAAATTTACTAACAAATTGAAGCCAAAGCCAGCACACAGCAAACTGTTTTTTTTTTTCCTTTTGGGATAAAGATTTAACATAAGTAGATAAAAGCTAAACATTGTAAACACCCATACGAGTGTTAAATGGTTTGTCTCATCCCTGTAAACTGATACATCTGGAAAAGAGCTTGTTCTTTTGAAAAACAACAGACTTACTGGCAGTATTACCAGATGAAAATAGAAGAAAGAAAGCCTAAAAAAACAAAAATGAATGCACCTTTGACATGAATTGGAACACTAATGCCCCGTACACACGGTCGGATTTTCCGACGGAAAATGTGTGATAGCACCTTGTTGTTGGAAATTCCGACCGTGTGTGGGCTCCATCGCACGTTTTCCATCGGAATTTCCGACACACAAAGTTTGAGAGCTTGCTATTAAATTTTCTGACAAAAAAATCCGTGTCGTGTGTACACAAACCCGACGCACAAAGTGCCACGCATACTCAGAATAAATTAAGAGATGAAAGCTATTGGCTACTGCCGCATTTATAGTCCCGACGTACGTGTTTTACCTCACCGTGTTCAGAACGTTTAGATTTTCCGACAACTTTGTGTGACCGTGTGTATGCAAGACAAGTTTGAGCCAACATGCGTCGGAAAAAATCCATGGATTTTGTTGTCGGAATGTCCGATCAATGTCCGACTGTGTGTACAGGGCATTACTGTAAACCAGGTTCTCACCAACAATAATAGCTGATGTCACAAATGCTCCTTTGGCTGAATGGGACCAAATTCCCACAAACACACTCCAAAATCTTGACGAAGGCCTTCCCAGAAGAATGGAGGTTGTTATATGCAGAGAGGGCCAACTCTTTATTAATGCCCATGGTTTTGAAATGGGATGTCCAACAAGCCATTGTGAATCTGTGTATTCAAAGGTTCTTTTGTGTTCCGATGCCAATTCTGACACAACTGTTGTTACTCCATCCTGATATTTCAGGTATAGATGGAGTCTGGCGGCCCGAGTTACCCAGTGGAATGATCTGCTGCCAATTTTCCCAGCTCTGTCCTTGCTCATCTTAAAGTTTAAAGCAGAACTTTACCCATAACAGCTTGATAAAAATAAAAAAAAAGTTCTTTAGCCAGGAACATACATTCTACATTAATAATTATGTTACTAAAACTAGTGTGTGCTGTAACTTGTCTCCAGCATCCTTGCCTGTAAAGTAAAGAAGGGTTTAATTCCGCTTTTAGCAGTTTTACAAATTTAGCAGTCTAAAAATGGAGAGCAACTGAGCATGTGCAGAGCCGGGTGATACAGTGAATTACTGGATATTAAACAATAACAAACAATATAGCCCTTTATTTTTAATGTTTTACAGCTATACCTGCAAATGGGGACAGCCTGAGGTGATCTAGCAGGACTTAATTTTCTGACTAAAGTTCCACTTAAGCCGTGTACACAGGAACGGAATGTCCGACAGAAAAAGTCCAACGGAAGCTTTTCATCGTCTATTCCGATCGTGTGTATGCCTCATCAGACTTTTTTTTTTCGAAAATTCTGATGGACCTAGAAATAGAACATGTTCTAAATATTTCCGACGGAACCAATTCCTATCGAGAAAACCGCTTGTCTGTATGCTGTTCCGACGGATCAAAAACGACGCATGCTCTGAAGCAAGTACGAGACGGAAGCTATTGGCTACTGGCTATTGAACTTCCTTTTTCTAGTCCCGTCGTAAGTGCTGTACGTCACCGCATTCTGGATGGTTGGAATTTGGTGTGACCGTGTGTATGCAAGACTTCTTGAGCGGAATTCCGTCGGAGAAACCTTCGGAGTTTATTCCGATGGCAAAACCGTGTGTACAGGGCATAATTCTCTTACAACACCATCCCTGGTGTTCTCACAATTCCCACAAAGTGGGATCCCCTTGAAACTGCCACGGCAGGTGTGAAGACCGGCAACATGGCTAAAGGGAACAAATTTATCATGAAAAAATTGACTTTGTAGGAACCATAACTACTGTACAAATAGTTAAATATATTTTACTTTATTGGACATAGAATTTAAAGACAGCATTAAAGATTTATGAATACTGTACATAGATAATTGACATCATACAAAAATAGCTGGTATACTTCCCAACCCCTGGTAGGGCCAACTGACTGTCACTAAAGGTGGTAACTAAATAGCACAGTACCTTATGTTACCACCTTTAGACCCCTTTCACACTGGGGCGGTTTGCAGGCGTTATTGCGCTAAAAATAGCGCCTGTAAACCGACCCAAAACAGCCGCTGCTGTTTGTTCAGTGTGAAAGCCCGAGGGCTTTCACACTGAAGCGGTGCGCTGGCAGGAGAAGAAAAAATCTCCTGTCAGCCGCATCTTTGGAGCGGTGAAGGAGCGGTGTATTCACCGCTCCTAAACCGCTCCTGCCCATTGATATCAATGGGACAGCGCAGCTATACCGCGGCAATACCGCGGCTATAGCCGCGCTGTACGAGTGGTTTTAACCCTTTTTCGGCCGCCAGCGGGGGGTTAAAACCGCACCGCTAGTGGCCGAATACCGCGGTAAAACAGCGCTAAAAATAGCGCTGTTTTACCGCCGACGCCCCCTACCGGCCCAGTGCGAAAGCAGCCTTAGTGACAGTCAGTTGGCCCAGTCTCTACCAGGAGTAGAAAAAAAAAAGCTATTTTTATATGATGTCACTTATCTATGTACTGTATCTATATATCTGTATATATGTTGTTTTTAACTTTTATGTAAAATAAAGTAAAATATTTTTAACTATTTGTGGTTATGGTGTCTACAAAGCCAATTTTTTCCTAATAAATTTGTTCTATATTCTTTTAGGACGTGGCACAGATTACCAAATAATGTCCACAGTGCCACCTTGTGGTGACACAATTATTTCTTTGTAACAGGAATGAAGAGATAAAATAATAGAGGTCTTAAGTGTATTTAAAAAATGATCGCCTTGGTGGCAGTGTCCCCTATTAACTAGATTCCGGATTAGGATTTTCAACTTAATAAATTCAGTAACGGGGGTAAACATCCGCAGATCTCCAGTAGTTGCTCTTTTCCACAAACTACCTGACGAAACACCCAAAAAATCTGTAAAGTTGATTACTTATGTATTGCTGGCAGCGAGAATTACAATTGCTAGGCATTGGAGACAGTCGGTAATCCCTCTTGACCAGGTTAAAAGTAAACTCAGTTGGATCATGATTAACGATAAACTCACCTATATATACGTTGTAATAACACCAAGAAATTTAACACGGTGTGGGACCTGTGGATCGATTATATCTGGACTTTGTAGGAAACTCCAGGTTGACCCTCTCCTCCTTTATCTCCATTTTCTCTCTCCCCCCCCCCTTTTTTTCCCTTTTCCCATCTCTTTTCTACTTCCTTTTTCTTCTAATACTTATATGTACAATGCAGATGATCGCCTATGGGGACTCACACAGTAGTGAGCCCTGAGATAATCTCAGGGTTCGCTACCAGACTTCCCTGTGAGTCCGGGTCTCTGCCATTCACCGTACGTGGTGGAGTTCCGAGTCATGGGGGGAAGGTATTATTCAGTCCCATTGGTACTTGGATACATATCGCACATTTTGCGTTCTACTGTAAGGAGAGGGTACAGATATGTAAAATGACTATATTTTCTGTACTTCTGTATTGTTATGTTGAGAATCAGAGAAATCGACTTTGTCTTATCGATGTGTCTGTTCACTTTGAAATTTGATTCTTTTTCAATAAAAATATTGAAATATAAAAAAATGATTTTCTTTGTCACCGAAGTTCTATCTGAGGATCCAATATATGACAAAAAAATGTTTTTTTCTTTTGCAGAACTGAATTTCGATTCAAAATTATTTTAATTCTTAAAGCAATTTTTTTTAGTTGAAATAAAAAGATGTTATGCTTACCTGTACTGCGCAATGGTATTGCACAGAGAGGTCCCTTACCTACCTTTCTGCAGTCCCCCGCCAGCGCTGTCCGCTCCTCCATTTTTCCCGGTCCCATTTGGATCCAGCGATGTGCACAAGACCAGAGACTCTCTCGGGTCCCTACCTTCTCATTGGCTGAGACAGCAGCAGTAGCCATTGGCTCCTGCTACTGTCAATCATAGCCAGTGAGCCAATGAGGAGAGAGTGGGGTCAGGATCGAGCCACAGATTGGGTAGAAGTTTGCTCGGGTGCCCTCATAGCAAACTTGCTATGAGGAGCACTAAGCGGGAGGGAGGGGCCTGGAGCACCGACGGGGGACCAGAGAGGATTAGGATCAGGGCTGCCCTGTGCAAAACAGCTGCACGGAGCAGGTAAGTATGACATGTTTATTATTAAAACAAAAAAAAAACTGGCCAAACCTTTGAATATCACTTTAACTTGTAGACACCAATACTTTTTTTAAGTGCCTTCCAGACAAAAGACAGATTGGACAGAAGTGCTCCTGAAAGCTAGCATTAGTCAGAGAGTTGAGAAAAGAATGATGTAAACAGTACAGCTGTCAGATATCCTAAATACATGTAAAGAGACACTTGTCATATGTTTCCAATCTCTGATGCTCCAAGGATTGCTGTTAAACCTTAATAGCCCTCTAAAGAATGGAATATGGTAAATTTATACTAACGCCGGTGTTGAAGGATTAAATTTTTCTTCTTTCTCCAGGTCCTTTGTTTGCACAAGAGGATTTTCAATCATAACTAAAAATAAATAAATATATTGTTAAGAATCCTTTGCATTGCCCTAAAATGATGACACAACGTTGATAAAATGTATGGAAGGAAAATGATAAATGGTTTTCAACATTTTTTACAAATAAATATGTGAAAAGTGTGGCGTGCATTTTGTATTCAGCCCCCTTTACTCTGATACCCCTAATTTAAACCTGTGTGCCCCCTGTGTGCTTGAACAGCCTGCCTATATTTCATTACAGGGAGACAAGAGATGCAAACTGGCCTCGCTAGCACAAATCAGATACTGTGCTTAGCGTGGTCAGTTTTAAGCCAGAAAGTGGGGAACTGGCAGGATCAA
The DNA here is from genome assembly GCF_042186555.1 of Aquarana catesbeiana. Taxonomy (NCBI): domain Eukaryota; kingdom Metazoa; phylum Chordata; class Amphibia; order Anura; family Ranidae; genus Aquarana; species Aquarana catesbeiana. The sequence continues at coordinate 93,502,625 of NC_133329.1, forward strand.
CCAGGTAATATAGAAGGAGTACAAGCACAAATAATCCTATTTATATAAAAAATAAAAGCATATATGTAGCGCTGGTAGATTTTTCAATCTACCGCTTATAGGTAAATTTAGTGGGTCAAATGTTTTGTACATAGTTCAGATTTAGTTTATTGTCAGATTTAGCCTCTGTTCCAGTTTGGCTGTGTAGTTTCACACTGTGCCTGTGGGTGTCGTTGTCAACATGGGTCGGTGTTGGAAAGGCAACAAGCTGAAGTGTATGGATGCTCTTCTGTCCCGGAGATAACTCAGCGGAGGTGGTCCTCCGGGTTGCATTCTGGGAGAGGGTATTTATGGGGCAGACGCCATGTTTCTGAAAGCTTTTTGCCTCTTGGCCCTCCTGGCCTAGAGGTATGTGTCAGTGAGTGCTATCTCATAGCCCTCCGGCCTGGAGGGTTGCGGAGCTGCAGCCGTGCAGGTGGACCCAGAAGTCTGCCTGGGACCTGCTATCGCTGGGATGGTCCTGTGCTGTCTGTCCTGCGGGAAGAAGCCGGACAATCGGGAAGATCCCAGGGGAGGACCCATCTTGGATGGGACCATGCAAGGCTGGTCTTGAGAAGGGCCTGGTGACTCGATTGGAGGACGTACCCTAAACTACCCTACTGCACAAGTACTGCCGGGTTGGCTTAAAGGTTCTGGTACTGTGTTTGCTATTCATCGAAAACTACTACATCCTGTGGCAGAGGATCGTACGGGTTTTATTTCACTCAAGTCTGTGGCAGAGACTTTTTGTTCGTTCTGCGTACCGGCTGCTAGGTTGGTGAGAGAGACCTCTCCGGGCGGGCAAAGATTTAACTTTGAAAGGAAAATATATTCATCTCTAAAATTCTAATTGTTCAGTGCTACACCAAGAAAAGGTATTTGAACTTCCCTGCAACTCTTTTTCTACCTCTTTCCTGCTACTTCTTCCAGTTATATCCCATTAAAGCAATGGAAAAAATATTCAAGTGACTGGTGCCTACATTGTCGAATAGTAAGCTCAACGGGACCCTAGACCCGGTGTTGGTGAAATCACAGGTAAAAAGGTAACAGAAACAGCCCTCAACAAATCAGCAGCTCCACCGTAAGTTAGTGCTACATATATAAAATCCTTAACCACTTCAGCCCCGGAAGAATTTACCCCCTTCCTGACCAGAGCGTTTTTTTGTGATTCAGCACTGTGTCGCTTTAACTGACAATTGCGCGGTCGTGCAACGTTGTACCCAAACAAAATTGACATCCTTTTTTCCCCACAAATATAGCTTTCTTTTGGTGGTATTTGATCGCCACTGCGGTTTTTATTTTTTGCGCTATAAACAAAAAAAGAGCGACAATTTTGAAAAAAACACAATATTTTGTACTTTTTGCTATATTAAATATGCCCATTTTTTTTTAAAAAAGCTAATTTTTTCTCGATTTAGGCCAATATGTATTCTTCTAAATATTTTTGGTAAAAAAAAAAATCGCAATAAGCGTATATTGATTGGTTTGCACAAAAGTTATAGCGTCTACAAAATAGGGGATAGATTTATAGCATTTTTGTCATTATTTTTTTTACTAGTAATGGCGGTGATCTGCGATTTTTATCGTGACTGCGACATTATGGCGGACACATCGGACAATTTTGACACATTTTTGGAACCACTGTCATTAATACAGCGATCAGTGCGATTAAAAATGCATTGATTACTGAAAAAATGTCACTGGCAGTGAAGGTGTTAACACTAGGGGGCGGTGAAGGGCTTAACTTTGTTCCCTGCTACGTGATTCTAACTGAAGGGGGAGGGGACTAACTACAGGAAGTGACAGATTGTTGTTCCTAGCCAATAGGAACACACAATCTGTCACTCCTGTCAGAACAGAACAGGGAAGTGTGTGTTTACACACACTCTTTCCTGTTCTGTGTCTCCTGGTCAGGATCGCTCGTGGCTGGAGGTCATCGCGACCGTCGACCGCGAGCATCAGCACCCCCCGCTACGCAGCGGGCCCCGCGAGCCATCGAATAGCTACGTGGTTTCGCGCAGGGGAGCCAACCTGCCGCAGTATAACTGCGGCGGCTGGTCTGGAAGCGGTTAAAGAGACAGATGTATTACATTTTATTTTAAAGTGTTAGTGAACTGTACTTTTTTTTTTTTTTTACCTACAGGTAAGCTTATAATAAAGTATACTTGTAGGTTAAATGAATATGTCCTAAACGTGCACCATTTAGGAGATATTCTAGTGGACAGCAGCCGGTGACGTCACCAGCGCATGCGCTCTCAAGGAACAGCATACCTGCGCCGTTCCTTCAGGGCTTCGGGCCGCATCTGTGACTCCCACGTGCATGCGGGCGAGGGACGGGATCACGGCACAGCCAGTCACAACCCATAAACCCGGAAGGAAGGTCGGGTGAAGATGGAAGCCTCAGTGGTAAGTCTTTCACAATGTGCTAGTATACGTTGCACAGTAGCACATTATGCCTTTAGCTTGCAGGGGGAAATCTTTTTTTTTTTTTTTTACGTTTACTACCGCTTTAAGGTTACAACCACTTTAAAGCATACAAAAGCTCATCCCTCCCTCTGAAACTACCATTTCCATGGCTGTCATGCTGATTAAATTACTTTAGTACTTTCTTGGTCCATAAGACACACGGAGCTCAGCCCCGCTCCCTCCTCACTGGCTGTGATTGACAGCAGCAGCCAATAGCTTCCACTGCTGTATTTGAGCCAATGAGGAGGGAGAGAGTTGGGAAGGCCGCTGCTTACATGCACAGCGCTGGATCGAGATCGGGCATTTTTTTAACCAAATCTCACCTGCTAATCCTGACATTTTATTGAGTTCATGTTTGAAACAAAAACGTTGCATGATAACAAGTAATAGTCGTGTACAGACTTACCACAGTCACCAACCCGGAAACTTTCGGAAAGAGATTTAATATAATCCTCTCTACCCCAAGACGAGGCATTGATAAAGGCTGATGGAGAATCTCGAATGGTGAAACTGAATGTGAACCTTTCAGATCCAAAATCTAAGCAAAATACAAAAAAAACTTGAGTGGTCTTCTACTAAAAGGTGACATTTCAGGGATTATTTTTTTCTCAAGCTGATACTAGTGAATGACTTGGAGCAGGTTGGGTGAAAATGATTGGGGATGAGGGGGTGTCAGGAGGTTCCCCAGACTTCATATTCAAAGTGAACCTGTGTGTTTTTTTTCATGCATGACAAGACAACAGGTTCACTTAGTAGCAGCCCCTCACAGGAGGGCGTTCTTGTGGGATCCCCAGGATCCACCGTTCCCAAAAGGCAGCAGTGACATCACTGGTATCCACAGAAAGTGAGTCTATGGGGCTGAACAAAAGAAATCTTAACATGTATAACTAGCCTTAAGCCTTCTACACACTGTACAATTGTTGGCCAACCGAGCGTCCAATTTTTGTCAAAAGTGCGTGTGCCAGGATCATGTCTTGCATACTAACGTTACACAAATTGTCGTGCCACAAACACGAACGTAGTGACGTGCTACGAGGAATTTCAGCTCTTGAGCGCCACCCTTTGGGCCCCTTCTGCTAATTTTGTGTTTGGTAAGCATTGATTCCGAGCATGCGTGTTTTTTCTTTCGACTTTTGTGTGACGGATTTGTGTACTGTACAAAATATTTTACAGCGCACACATACAACAATGACATTTCCTGCAGGGCTAGTTAAAAACACCTGAACATATTCAAAAAATACAGGGGTTTGGTCACACTATATGGTCATATAGTGCTAAGCCCACTTACTGCGACAAAGTACCCCGAATTAGTGAGTCCTACTCTAGTAATAGTATGGAAGATCCTTTGTCTACTGTATTTGTGTACTGACCATCAGAAAATCTGACGTCAAATCGTTGTCTGCCAAAAATTTATTAGCCTGTCATCCAACATTTGCTGGCTGAAAGTTGGACAACAATTGTTAAAAGGAGCGTACTAACGGTCAGATTTTAGGACAACAGATTGGCAGGAAATGTCATTTTTGAATGTGTGCGCTGTAATATGTTTTGTACTGTTTGTAGGTCTTATAGCAGCACCATCTTGAATTTAAACGCATTTTAGGGTGTGCCCCCCCAAATATGTTTTTGCATATTGTAATAGGCCCTGACCAGGTTTTTGGGCTGGAGCACCCCTCCCCCTCCTCATTACCTCTTATTTAGTGGCCACCAGTGCATAGGATGTATCCCCTTCAGTTCTCCCACATAGAGGAGTTCAGCTCCCATGGTTGAGACAAAGGATCTCCCATTCTATTACTAGAGTAGGACCCACTAATTCGGGGTACTTTTTTTGCAATAAGTGGGCTTAGCACTATATGACCATATAGTGTGACCAAACCCCCGTATTTTTTGAATATGTTCAGGTGTTTTTAACTAGCCTTGCAGGAAATGTCATTCTTGAATGTGTGCGCTGTAATCTGTTTCGTGCCTTTCTTCCAATCAGATCTCAGACCACTCCTTACTGGGCTCTGCAGAGTGTAACTTCAGCTCTCCGCTCCCCTTTTTTTTCAACTCTCAGACAAGCTCATAAATTCTGCACTTTGAGTGGATGTAGAGAAGAGAAGGCCTCAGATAAACAGGTACAACTTATGTAGGATTTGTTTCATCTCTGTGTATCACCCGAGGCCAAGTCACTTCACTGGGTAGAGTATGTGAAAGGGTTTATAACCACTTTAAAGAGGAACTGCAGTCTGCTCACATAAGTTGTAATAAAAACATCTTTGCCATTCTGAAGCTTCCCTCCAACCACTTTGCATATTATTTTATATATACTGTGATTCTGTACTTGCCAAATATGCTACAGAAATCTCCCTCCACTGAGTCTGGTTGCATCCATTCTAACTGTGGGCAGCTGAAGCTGCTGTCTGTTCACTTCCTGGATTTACACAGAGGCACAGAGGCACACCTCCAGCTCTGCAGCTCTCATTGACTCACCACCCCCCACCCCCACCCCTGTTCCCTTCCTGGCAAACTCTCACAAGAGAGAGAGAGCTGTGCATGATGCCATAGCCTAGGTTTTTTTACCAGACAAGAAAGATGAAGTTGGCTGTATAAGGTATTTACTGGCAGAAAAAAAAAATGTTTTACTATCCAAAGTTAAAACAACAAGGGCAGAAGATTTAATAGATGGAAAGTTGAAAAAATGACTGAAGGTCCATTTTAAGCCAACATTTGAGTTCAGGTCCACTTTAAATCGGAGTTCCACCTAAAAATGGAACTTCCGCTTTTCGGATTCCTCCCCCCCTCCGGTGTCACATTTGGCACCTTTCATGGGGGAGGGGGGAGCAGATATCTGTAAAATACAGATATTTGCTCCCAAATCCGGGCATAGATCATCGCAGGCTCCGCGGTGATCTACGCCATGTCCGGCCCCTCCTCCGCCCCCCCCCCCCCCCGCTGTCTTCTGGGAGACATGCAGGTCCCAGAAGACAGTAGGGACCAGTGAGGACGCGCAACGCAACTCGCGCATGCGCAGCAGGGAACCAGGCTGTGAAGCCGCAAGGCTTCACTTCCTGATTTCCTTACCGAAGATGGCGGCGCCTCCACCTGAGAGCCAAGGGACAAATCGGCTTCGGGTGAGGACATCGCGGGCGCCCTGGACAGGTAAATGTCCATATTTTAAAAGTCAGCAGCTGCAGTATTTGCAGCTGCTGACTTTTTAAAAAAAGAATTTCCGTGGAACTCCGCTTTAAGTCTTGGAATGCCTCTTTGTGTATTAGCTGTCAGCTGTCCTTCTAGAGGGCCCACAATACTTTTCTATTTCATCACAACAATTCACACTAGCAAATATAAACCCTTCTTTACAAACTAGGATCATGCTACAGTAACTTATGTCAACAATAATGCCAATGCAAAGGCGGGGGAGGTAAATATGACAGATTTTCTCCAAAGAATTAAGTAATTTGTTCGCATGAATTAGAATTAATTATTTGCACGGCTTTAATTCCTCCGGCATAAAGAAAAAAAGCAAGGGAAAGAAAATTTTGACTGACACGCAGGTCTCCGAGAGCTCAAGAAATAATAAAGGCGGCTTAACTTTTTCGGTCTGGAAATCCTTTGACATCTGTTTTCCCAATTACAATGCCCATTATGCTCTGAAAAATAAAAAATGGAATGTTGTACACAAATAAAACACAGATGTAGTTAGTAAATTAGATTTCATGGTCTTAAAAGCCACTAGTTAGAGTACACATTTTTTTTCTTTCTGAACGGCAATTAAGCAGCGAGGTTTGCTCCTCGGCACCCAGTAAATCCATACAATGCGCTGTTAGGATTTTATGGAAACCATTATACACCGCAATGCACAAAAGTGGACGTTAGCCGAATGTAATACTAGACTGACCCTCTTTTTTTTTTTTTTTTTTCTTCTCATTTTGCCTAATCATTAAATTGGACAAGCCGACTAAGCCTCGTTGGTGATGGCTTCCTTTAGTGTCTGGATTTCCTGTAACCGTCTTGTAATTTGTACTTGCATGAGAAGTTTTCACATGACATGCCGAATTATTCCATAACATAAAAATTCCCCTCTTAAAAGCCGCAGCATTGCTACGAATGTATTTAGTGCCATTATATTATTAAGTTTCATTAGGAGAAGCGCCGGCGTTTTACATAGATTCGAAGTTCTTTCGCAGTTGTTGAAAGTTGATTTGATGATATATGACTTGCCTGTAATACAGCTAAGAGAGGAATAACTAAACTAATGCACAGCAGGGTGGATCCTGCATGTCATCTGTGTGTCTCACCCGTTTACCAAGGAAAACATAGAGAAATATAGGATTATTATAATAGGCAGGGTGAACTGGGGCTGTGAAGGAGTCATTTTAGCCAAAACCTTTCCCTTTAGTTTTTCATAGAGTGAGTAAGAGCCGGAATGGCTGTCAGGTTTTTATTGCTGTCTCTGTACTTGTTGGGGAGATTCCCCCCTCACTTTCTGTCCCAGTGACCCCAAAACACTGCTAAAGTCACATATAATGTGCCACAATGCATATGTCATTCATTGCATTAAGAAAAAAAAAAAAGTGGCTGATTTTCTGGTGTGTTAAAGTGCACTGCCAGTCTATTCATAACGAACGGGCCGCTTTAAACTGGACCTTCTATGGCAAACAGAAGGACCACTTTTGTGCCAGCCCCTTGCACCTCCCTAACACAAATGGCTTTAAATAGGTATTTGTGAACAAGCCGTTCACCCCAAAAATCATTTACTTCAGCCCAGACCTCCAAGCTTCTGGGAGGCAAAACAGGTGATATCACCGTGCCTCCCAGCAGATCTGGGAGCTTGAAATACCATGACAATGCATTCTTGCAATGGGCTGGAGCTAGGGTTGCCACCTCATCCCTTTAAAACCGAACACCTATTGATTACACAGGTTCTGTGGCTGATTAAGGTGGTAAGTAAACTCACTTGCTGCCTTTTCTTGCATTAAATTAACCTTTAGAACCTGTGTAATTCATATGTGTTCGGGTTTAAAGGGATGAGGTGGTGACCCTAGCTGGAGCACATTCTCATGGAACTTGGAGCTCCCAGCTCTGTCAGAAGGTACGGTGACGTCACCCATGGAAGGTCTGCTTCAACACAGTGCACCTTAAAAGTGTAAAAGTGACAAAAAAAGGTTTGTTTTTTTAATTAACAAACATGTTAATCTTACCTGCTCTGTGGAATGGTTTTGCCCAGATCTTCCTCTTGCCGGGTCCCTCGCTAGCTTTGCAGACCCCTCCCTCCTGCTTAGTGCCCCCATAGCAAGCAGCGGCTCCAGAGCATGTCCATTCATACACGGAGCATGGCTCGGCCCCACTTTCTCCTCATTGGCTCACTAGCTGTGATTGACAGTAGTGAGAGCCAATAGCTACCACTGCTGTCTCAGCCAATGCGGAGGGAGAGTCCCTGAAAAGGTAAGTATTAGGGAGTGCTGCTGCACACAGAAGTTTTTTTTAACCTTCATGCATAGAATGCATGAAGGTAAAAAAACATTGAGCCTTTACAACCACCTTAAGGAAAAACAGATAATACATATTGTTCAGCTTCTTTTAGGGCCCATTGAGATCCCATGATCTACTACCGTGTTTCCCCGAAAATAAGCCCGGGTCTTATATTAATTTTGGCAACAAAAGACCCAGTAGGGCTTATTTTCAGGGTAGGGCTTGACTTGTACTGTCTTCTCTCCCCATCTCCCTCCCTGCCTGTCAGGAATTCCCAGTGGCCAGTGGAACTCAGTAAAAGTGGGTGTAAAATCCCAAAAAGCACCATATTACAGTATTACACAATGCAAACCGTGCATTTCTCTGTAATCTATCTGTGATAAACAACCTGTTACAGCGCCGCTCAGCGCTTCCGTGACCCGCCGGTCCTCTCTTCCTGCACTGACCTTAATTTTCTAGTGCAGTCCAGGGCACGCTCCGAGCACTGCAGAGGGAAGGGGGCCCCTAGATCTCCCGCTGACAGCTGGGAGAAGAGGAGGAGAGCAGCTGGAAGTACAGAAGGCATTAATCACACATTGATCACAGCAACATACACAGTTCACACTGTAATAAAGTGCATCCCAGGATTCAACAACCATTTTAAACTAGGGCTTATTTTCGGGGTAGGGCTTATATTGCAGCCCTCCCCGAAAATCACAGTAGGGCTTATTTTCGAGGAAACGCGGTATAAGGTGCTCTTCCAGTGCTGGTGCTAATGCAACGAATAATCAAAGTCCAGCAAAGCTTTTTCAGTTGACGGTACCTCACATGATACTTTACACAATGAGTTGTGTGAGGTTCACTCCACACACTCCACACAATGCATTAAACTTGTTGTAAACCTCAGACATGAAATATGAATAAAGCATGTCCCATAGTGTGTACTTGTCTCAGTCCAGAGCACTGTGGGGTTCATTTACTAAAACTGGAGAATGCAAAATCTGGTGTAACTCTGCATAGAAATCAATCAGCTTCCAGTTTTTTTTGTCAAAGCTTAACTTAACAAGTTGAAGTTAGAAGCTGATTGGCTACCATACACAGCTGCACCAGATTTTGCACTCTCCAGTTTTGGTAAATCTACCGCTAAGTGTCATTTCTGTCTGCTGCTTCATTCCTCTGCTGTCAGCAAGAATCACAAGTTTTCCTGACAGCAAGAGAAAAATGGTTACAGTGGAGGCAGCTCCAGCACACCGCCTGTGATTGTCAGCCGTACGCTCTGTTCCTGTGTGCTGGGGGTTGGGGGGGGGGGGGAGTGTCCCTTCCCTCCAATCTGCTCTCAGACCTTTCCTCACTGAACTCTGAGGGGTGTAACTTCAGCTCTCCGCCCCCTTCTTTCTGGGAGCCCAGACAAGCTGTATAAATTCTGGACTTTGAACGGCCGTAGAGAAGACTGCAGGTAAACAGGTACAACGTATGTGGAAGCATTAGTTTCATCTCTTTGTATCACCTGAGGATAGTCACTTCACTATGTATATATAAGGATTTGCACAACACTATGCAACATACATAGCATTATGGAAAAATATTGTAAATATTGTAAAGTGGTTGTAAACCCTCACATATATTAGTGAAGTGACTGGCCTCAGGTGATACACAGATATGGAACAAATCCTCCTACATAAGTTATACCTGTTTATCTGCAGTCTTCCCTGTTGAATTTATTAAGCTTGTCTGAGAGTTCAGAAAAAGGGGTGTAGAACTCAGTGAGGAGAGCTCTGAGAGCTGATTGGAGGAAGGGACCCCCCTCTCTCCTTCACACAGCAGACAGGAACAGAACTGAGGATGTCAATCAGCTGGAGGTCCCCCCCTGTCACCATTTTTCTCTTGGTGTCAGTAAAACTTGTCAGAAGTGATTTATGCTGATAGCAGAGAAATAAAGTAGCAGACAAAAGTGACTTTGGGGTTAATTTACTAAAGGCAAATAGACTGTTGCACTCTGCAAGAGCAGTTGCTCCAGAGCTTAGTAAATGTGGGGAAGCTCTGCTGACTTCCATCATCCAATCATGTGCAAGCAAAATGCAAAGCAAAAATGCTGTTTTTTTATTTTCCTTGCACGTGATTGGGTATTCTTTGCAAAGGGAATCTTTATCTCATTTACTAAGCCCTGGAGCGACTGCACTTGCAGAGTGCAATCGCACCTTGCAAAGTGCACAGTCTATTTGCCTTTAGTAAATCAACCCCTCTGTGCTCTTAATTGAGACAAGTACACACTATAGAGGGATATGTTTTGTTTATATTTCATGTCTGAGGTTTACAACCACTTTAAAGAGGAGTTCCGCCCCCCCCCCCAAAAAAAAGAAAAGTCTGTAGCTGCTGACTCATACTATTAGGGTACTTACCTGTCCAGGCATCCAGCGGTGTCCTCACCTGAACCAATTCTTGAATCGACTCTCAGGTGCTGGCGCCGCCATTTTGGCTAAGGGAAACTGGCAGTGAAGCCTTGCAGCTTCACAGCCGGCTTCCTACTGCGTATGTGCGAATTGCGCTGCACATTTTTACATGGGCCGGCTGCAGGGGGGGGGGAAGGGGGCAAACTTCTGGCTCACTTCGCCTAGGCGAAGTAAGCCGGATGTGGTGAGCGGGTATCTGTCAAAACCAGGTACCCGTTGCCCCCTCCCTCCCCAAAAGGTGCCAAATGTGGCAGCAGAGGGGGGAAGGACAAACAAAGCTTCCCCTTTTGGGTGGAGCTCCACTTTAAAGGGGTTGTAAACCTTCATATTTTTTCACCTTTATGTATCCTATGCATTAAGGTGAAAAAACACCTGGCAGTGACCGACCCCCCAGCCCCCTCCGTTTTACTTACCTAAGCCCTAGAACTTGACCCACGGGGACGCTCTGTCTCTTTGCCCGGGGTTCTCGGCTCTTGATTGGATAAATTGATAGCAGCTCAGCCATTGGCTCCTGCTGTTGTCAATCAAATCCAATGACGCGGGCGCCGGGGGGCGGGGCCGAGTGCTGCATTCAGCCTCTACGGACGCCGAATGCTGGACTCGGGAGCGTGCCCGCAAAGTAACCCCCTGGGAGAGCGCTTCTCCTAGGGGGTTATCTGATGTGGGGAGGAGCTGCGAGAGCCACCGGGGGACCCCAGAAGACGAGGTTCGGGGCCACTTTGTGCAAAGCGAGCTGCACAGTGGAGGTAAGTATGACATGTTTGTTATTTTTATTTTTTTAAACGAAGCCTTACAATCACTTTAAGCCTCAGTTACATGTGCAGTAGCTGATGATCTAACGTTACTTACCAGAAACCTGCTCACCAATGTTATGCACGTGACATGGCTTCATGCTAAATCTGGTTTACAAAAAAAGCTTTACAAACTCACATATGAACAAAATAAAACCTGACACCAAAACATTGAATACAAGTTAACAAACATCTCTAAACAATGCCGGGGGATAAAAAGGTCTTGTTTATGATACGCCATTTTGTAGATGACATACACAGCAGGGTTCAGCTTATTTCCACGTCCTTTAACCTTACCAGTCACAGAATAAAAATCAAACAAGCCAGGGGGGGATTTATTGGGGCCGTAACACACAACTGTTGAGGCAAATTGCTTGGGACAGCTAGGACAGCTCAAATGTTGCCATCAGAAGTGGAAAATACCAGACGTCCTTCGCTACATTATGATTTTTACTCCGCTGGGTCCCAGCAATTATCTATTCAGCGTGCAATCAAGCAGATACAAAAGGGTCTCTCATACGCTGTAACAAAGGTTTGGCTAGCGCGTAAGTGTTGGGCCGGGTACCATGACACATCCCTGGACAGCACCCTCAGCATCGGTTTTCATCCCCTGCTGTGTAAATAAAGAACATCAACAATCAGAGTATTGTAGTTACAGAAACACTGGTATTGCCGCAGGGAAACGCGGTGACAATGTGACAATGGGGTCGTTTGTGATACAGGCTGAGGCGGATGGGACGCGGCTGAACCGGAGGGCGATAACAAAGTCACTGATACTTACTGGGCGAGAGAGATTAGGGTGCAGGTCGGAAATGTTGACAAAAGCTTGCCGGAAGGTGCGCAACGCCATCCTCCAACACGATCTGATAGAGAGGGTAAAAAAAAACGTATACATTCAAGATACAGTCAAAGGAGACTGGAGGGCATTCACTTTCAGTCAATATGTCAAAGTTTTCTAAACATTTACAGGGCTGCATGGCACGTTTTCGTGGTAATATTTCATGAAGAGATTCGTAGAAGTTCTCATAGTTTGTCAGACCAGCTAGGACCCAGGGTGGTGATGTAACAAAACGTAAAGGCGTTGGGCGCTCAAATCATCATAAATAGAAGAGCGGGGATTCATCATTTCCGGGCCCCATTCGTGACATCCAAGCAAATAAGATATTCAGAACGAGGCGTGGATGGCACGCCATTGCGAGCCTGATATACCCATCCACACATGCTGTAGACACCTTAGTGCCGGGCCTGGCACAGTCACATGTGAGTGCAAATGTTGTTATTACTTTTAAACCATTTTTATTAAAACGTACTACACCATAAGAGCTCTTCTTTGTGTCCATGGTGGAGTTTGTTCCCAAATCCTTTGCCGGAGGGGGTCCCACAGTGGAGAGATGTTGTATCCAGGATCATACTGGTTTATTCAATAAAGCGCATTTTGATATCCAAACAAGAAGACTCGCTGCTTCAGGTGAGGTTTTAAAAGCCTGATGATCTGTACAGGTGCCCGCTTTGGCTCGCCTCCGCATATAGTCAAAAGAAGAAATGGCCGCACTCTGTACTCAATCAAAATTCTTTTATTCAGAACATCCCAAAGTGTAGACAGAAAGCTGGTGTGCTTAGTCATTAGTAATGACTAAGCACACTTGGAGTGTGTGAAATGCATCTACCAGCTTTCTGTCTACACTTTGGGATGTTCTGAATAAAAGAATTTTGATCGAGTACAGAGTGCGGCCATTTCTTCTTTTAAACGCTTCTGGTGAGTTGCCATCTACCTTATGAGCATTCGTGGTGAAGCATTTATTTGAAGATACATCAAAACAGAAGAATTATTTATTTTTTAAGGTGTTGGGAATGTCACTTTGGACTTTTTTAGTTTGCGATTTGCACATAGTGGACTTGTACTGTTATATATGATGAATAATTTGCTATTTATGACGATTTGAGCGCCAACACCTTTACGTTTGTTACATCACCAGTCTAGTTCCTACCTTTTTAGAGGGGCAGCCACTTGAGTTAATTATCACCCCAGGCGCCATTACCAGCCACAATATTTTTATATTAAAGCGGAGTTCTAATTAAAAAAAATAAAATAAAATAAAAGTCATCAGCTACAAACACTGCAGCGGCTGACTTTTAATAATCGGACACTTACCTGTCCAGGGTCCAGCGATGCGGGGGAACGAAGCCCCGCTCGTCTCCCCCTCCTCTCTGCGGCGCCGGCATTGTCACTGTGGGCGTCCGCCTGTGGCTTCACAGCCGGGCACCCACTGCACATGAGCGGGCCGCGCCGCAAGCTGTGACTGGCCAGGCAATCATCTGGGACCTGTGACGTGCCCCAGATGATTGTCGAGAGGGAGGGGGGAGAGGTGATCTTCCTTCTGGCACCGCAGTGCCCCAGGAGGAAGTGGGAGCTGGAACCCTCTAAAAAGAGGGTTTCTGCCCCCCCCCCCCCAAAATAAATGACATGCCATATGTGCCATGTCAGGGGTCACCTTCCCTTAAAGCGGAAGTTCCATTTATGGGGGGAACTCCGCTTTAATGCATTCTTGTTGAACATTTGCTGCTAGAAACGAACTTAGGGCTCATTCCCCATAAGATCTGTTTGAAAATGCACCTAATGACACAAGCCTGCTTCCCAATTTGCCTGCCCTTCCAATGTATGCAGGCCGGGGACACCCCCTGTCACATCCCCAACTTTGTGGTCCATAGAGAATAAATGGAGGAAGATTAGTTAAACCAACAGGGGATTTTTTTTTTCATCACTACTCCTTTATTTTCACTTTTCCAAAAAAGAAATGCAATAGAGTTTGGATGAAATGCTTTGTGTAACATATTTAACAGGTAATGTGGAGCTTCAGGATTTCCCTCTTGTCCCCGCGATCAGTTTCCCCCACACCCCTGTGAACACGTAGGGGTTGATTTACTTAAGGCAAATAGACTGTACACTCTGCAAGTGCAGTTGCTCCAGAGCTTAGTAAATGAGGTAAGACTTCACTTTGCAAAGAGTAACCAATCACGCACAAGGAAGATTTAAAAAAACATCATTTTTGCTTGCACATGATTGGATGATGGAAGTCAGCAGAGCTTCTGCTCATTTACTAAGCCCTGGAGCAACTGCACTTGGCAAAGTGCACAGTCTTTTTGCCTTTAGTAAATCAATCACGCAGAGGGGGTTATTTACTAAAACTGGAGGGTGCAAAATCTGGTGCAGTCCTGCATAGAAACCAATCAGCTTCCAGGTTTTATGCCCTGTACACACGACCGGTTTTCCTGTCGGAATAAAAACTCCGAAGGTTTCTCCGACGGAACTCTGACGGAATTCCGCTCAAGCTGCGTTGCCTACACAGGGTCACACCAAATTCCGACCGTCCAGAAAGCGGTGACGTACAACACATAGGACGGGACTAGAAAAAGGAAGTTCAATAGCCAGTAGCCAATAGCTTCCGTCTCGTACTTGCTTCAGGGCATGCGTCGTTTTTGGTCCGTCGGAACAGCATACAGTACAGACGAACGGGTTTCCCGATAGGAATTTGTTCCGTCGGAAATATTTAGAACATGTTCCATTTCTAGGTCCATCAGAATTTTCGAAAAAAAAAAGTCAGATGAGGCCTACACACGATCAGAATAGATGATGAAAAGCTTCCATCGGACTTTTCCTATCGGACATTCCGCTCGTGTGTACGCGGCATTACTGTCAGAGCTTAATTGAACAAGCTGAAGTTAGAAGCTGATTGGCTACCATGCACAGCTGCAACAGATTCTGATTGCTCCAGTTTTCGTAAATCCCCCCCCAGAGTCCAAGTTTAGCAATAGCAATATATTGTAGAAAACTTCAGCAAGTACAAACAGACTCAGTGGGGGGGGGGGGTCACCCATCCAGAGCCACATGCAACTGTCACAGCAATGAAGCAGCGGAATGAAGAATGGAAGATGCCGACAGCGTCTGCCACGAGAAGCGGAATGCAACCTGGCCGGTTCACACTCAAAGAGGAGGGAGGCTTCCTGGAGAGGTAGACATTGCCCCTGCACTGTCTCTACTCCTCCAGAACCTTTCCCTTTCTCTAAGCACTGTCCCTGAAAGACGGGGATCCTATCCCTACACTAGACACTCACCAAAAAGTATGCCAAGCCCAGGAGTCAGAGTTTTAAATAGACTCTGACCCAAGATGGACGCCAAGGTCTCATGGGGCATCCACATCCAAACGCATAGCGTCTTCCCTGTGCCGAGCAAATCATAGAGGAACCAAGCTCCCCTCAATTTCTTCCTGCGACTGCAAAGCTGCTGTGGTCCAGCACGACCTGGAGTGGAGAATATAGACTGCACCTGCCTAAAGCCCAAAGCCTCCCCCTCACTAAAGCTCATATACTTTATTCCTTAGAGGGCCTGTCCACACCAGATGCATTTGGATGCATTCAGAAACGCATTCCAAGTGCAATGAGAATAAAAATGAATGTTTCTCAATGGGTGTAGGTCACACCATTGCTTTGCAGACACATGCATTTGGGAAGGCTGCGATTTTTTGCAATGCAACATGTATAAATGGAAATGCAGGTCTTTGAAAAAAAAAAAAAAAAGAGGTTGCAACTAAAACATTAAAAAACCACAAAAAAAAAAGCATCTTAACACATTGCAAAACATATGCAAGCATGTGTGAGAATGATGGCTTTCTCTGTGTTTTTGCTATTTCATTCTGGTGTGAACCCCAAGTCTTCTTGCCGATCCTGTGACGTCATCCCCGCCTCCCCTCCTCCTCCTGATCATTCTCTATGGGGTTTATTTACTGAAGGCAAATCCACTTTGCACTACAAGTGCACTTGGAAGTGCAGTCGCCGTAGATCTGAGGGGGACATGCAAGGAAAATAAAAAACAGCATTTTTGCTTGTACATGATTGGTTGATAATATCAGCAGAGCTTCCCCTCATTTCAGATCTTCCCCTCAGATCTACAGCGACTGCACTTCCAGGTGCACTTGTAGTGCAGAGTGGATTTGCCTTTAGTAAATCAACCCCTATGTAATGTGAACAACTTTTATTCCTTTCTACTCCTTTAGTAAATGAACCCAACTGTGCTGCATCCATTTCCAGAAAGTTGGAAAAATCTTTATAGGACCAGGAGCGAGCAATATATGCCCCCCCCCCCCCCCCCCCTTCGTACTATAACACAAGACTCCAAATTACATTCTGCTTCCAGAAATTATATTCACGATATGGTATAGCCATACTTACACTCAGTGCCTGGACAAGGTCACCTAGAGCCCAGGGTGAACATGCCAAAATGCCCCCCCCCCCCCCCCAAGATGTATGAGCATTATGTGTCAGAAAAATTCCCCCCACAAAAACACTGAGCACTACCCTGCATGCTTACCCTAAGCATAAATCCCTCCTCCTCCCAGCATAAATCCCCCCCCCCCCCAGCCCTAAAATTCCCCCTCTCCTAGCACAAAATTCTCCCCAAATCCCCCTCCTAGCACAATTCCCCCTAATCACAAATCCCCCTAAATTACCGCTCTTAGGACTCCTCCCCCCCTTAAATTTCCCCTTCTAGAGCAACACTTGTCTCCTGCTGCCCCCCAAATACCCCCTTCCAACAAAAATCTCCTCCCCTAATCTCCTTGTGGCACCCCCTCACCTCACATGATACCATAGCATAGCTCCCAACTGTCCCTGATTTAGAGGGACTGTCCCCGATTTGTAGCAATGTCCCTCTGTCCCCCTCATTTGTCCCTCATTTTGCTCTAATCCATATGGTTGTATAAAAAATGCACTTTTTATCTTTCAAAAAGTGTTTCCCAGTGCTAAACCTTTCATCCAATTTCTAAATTGCGGCATTTGTATTTTTTAAAAGCCAATATAAAGGAATAGTAGTGGTAAGAAAAAAGCCCATGTGGATTTAAATAACCTTTTTTTTTTTTTTGGTTAATTCTCCTTTAAGGGGGTGTGGCAGGGGGCGTGTCCTATGCCTACATACGTTTGTTAGTAGGTGTCCCTCATTCCCGTCTCAAAATGTTGGGAGGTATGCCATAGTGTCCAGGGCAGCTGCCCTTCCTACCCACCCCTTGTCCCGGCCCTGTTTACACTGGTCCAAGTTGAACCAATGTAACAAATTTAAAAAAAAAAAAACTGCAAAAACATAAATTTCAGCTTTAATGAACTTCCAGAAATGGATTTTACAGTAAGTATAGTACACACACATGTAGGGTATTTACAGAATTACTTTGGTCCAGGCTAAACCAATATAACTATGTAAAAAATGTTATTCCAAATCTCCTCGGAATTCACATTAGAATGGCACCTGTCACAACAAATCGCATCAGAGTTGCACTGCATGGATGTGAACCGAGACTGACGCTTGTAGCTCAGAAAGGTACATGAACTACTTTTATGCTGAAAGCATCAAGCGTTTTTTTGGTTCCAATAGACTTTAATAGGAGCGCATGGAAAATATGCAAAAAATTAAAAAAAAACCTGTAAAAACACTCTTATCTGGTGTTTTTTTTCCCTAGTAAAAAAAAAAAAAGTAACTAGTTTTCCATTGGCTAAAAATTTTTTAACCACTTCTGGACCGCTCATCGCACATATACTGCGGCAGGGCGGCCCGGCTGCGTGAAACGACGTACCTGTACATCATTTCGTGCATGAGATACTGTGGGTGCCACAGAGAGGCAGAATGGGGATCTGCCTGTGTAAAACAAGGTGGATCCCCGTCAGGGCCGTCTTTAATATCGATTGGACCCTGGGCAAAACTTTTCTTGGGGCCCCCCCCATGCAGTTTTGCTCTCCACCTGCTTGGAGACATACAATAAATAGCAGCTAGACTCAAAATCAGTTTACTGAATCAGATCAGGCAGCTATTACGATTGGTTGCCAGAGGTTACAGTGTATCATTACCGCTCACTGACTGGTTGCTAGAGGTTACAGCACACATTACAGCTCACTAGTTGCTAGAGGTTACAGCACATGATTTCTGCTTGTTGATTGGTTGCTAGAGATTACTATGGATATGACCTCAGGGGGGCATGATATACATATCAATGCCGCCGGCCACCCCTATTAATATATGAATTCCATCACTATTTACATACCAATTCCGGTAATTTACATGTAAACACAGGGTCTGCAGGTGAGTCGTCTTTACACAACAATAGGGCAGAGCTGGGCAGCATTAGTAGCAGCACTTCACACTGAGATATCGGGACACAGCACAGGACTAAAACCTCAAGGGAGGAGGGAATTTAAACTGGGATAGTTGGCAAGTATGAGGCTGCTGCTTTGGGCCCCACAACAATGACAGGGCCCAGGGCAGCTGCCCCTTTTGCCCTGCCTTAAAAACGGCCCTGATCCCCGTTCTGACAGGGGACAACATGGAGATCTGCTGTTCCTAGTGATCAGGAACAGCGATCTCTGTGTTGTCCCAGTGAGCCCATCCCCCACACAGTTAGAACACGCAAACCCTTTGATCACCCCCTAGTGTTAAACCCTTCCCTGCCAGTGCCATTTATACATTTATGTGCCCTGTATACTTATGATACTGTTTCTCAAACACACAGATCTCAATCAGGCGTCCCTTGTGAACGTGTTGCAGCGCTAGGCCCTGCATCTCTGGCCACCCATCTCATATTCTGTGGACCTTCTAAGCCAGCCTGCTTCACCTCTGCTGTTTAATTTTCGTTTTGTTATCACTTGTTTGTCTCCATAAATCAGATTGATGTAAGTATGACTAGTTTTTTCAGATTGTTTGGAAACTTTTCTGTACTGTTTTTTACAATCGCAAATAACGCAAAATTGTAATCGCATACAATTTATGACGATATTATCTTACTATTTTTGAAATCTACATTACAGATAGAGATTTGATTACCCAATTGTAAATCCCTTGATGAAGGAGTAACACATACTTATTTCTGAAACATGTCGGGTTACGTGCTGTATACTTCGTCCGCTTGACCTTTCACCTTTAGGCTGCGGGTTGTAGGCACAGGGATGTCAGATCTTCTGTATACAATTGGATGTATATACTGTGTTTGTATTTGCACCCTATATAATTGTATTTTCTATTGTTATTTTTTTATACATATATTTTGTACATGTTTAATAAAGTTGGCACTGTAGTGCATTTTTATACAATATAATCTTTGAGATCATATATTTACTTTTGGCCAGTAAAAAAATCCTTCAAGGGCGACCTTGATGCACATATAGTGCATAGTTCTTCTTTTTTGGTACATTGATCAGTGCATTTTTTTTTTTTTTTTTTTTAGCACTGATCAATGTATTGGTGTCACTGGTCCCCAAAAAGTGTCATTTAGGGTCAGATTTGTCCGCCACAATGTCGCAGTCCTGCTAAAAATCGCAGATTGCCGCCAATACCAGTAAAAACAATTAAAAAAATTAAAAGTCCATAAATCTATCCTATAGTTTGTAGATTCTACAACTTTTGCGCAAACCATTCAATATACTCTTATTGGGATTTTTTTTTTACCAAAAATATGTAGGAGAATACATATTGGCCTAAACTGATGAATACGTTTTTTTTTTTTCAATATGTATTATAGCAGAAAGTAAAAAATGTTGTTTTTTTTTTTTTAAATTGTTGGTCTTTTTTGTTGTTGTTTATAGTGTAAAAACTAAAAACCGCAGATGTGATCAAATACCACCAAAAGAAAGCTCTATTTGTGGGAAAAAAAGGACGTCAGTTTTGTTTGGGTACAGCGTCGCACGACACAGTGTCGTATCGCAAAAAATGACCTGGTCAATAAGGGGGACAAATCCTTCCGGGGCTGAAGCGGTTAAAAAAGGCTCAGCCTTGGAACACCCACAGAGATGCTCAAAAATGCCTCAAAAGGCTAAAAAAAAAAAAAACCTGTAAAATGACCGAAGACTGGAGTGCGAATACAGCCAAACGCTAGAAGATTTTCAAGCGAGAATATTCGTATAAAGAATGGACGAATGTTGAAAATTTCACTTGCTTTTAACATTCAATTTTAAAATGAATGTAATATCGGAATGAAAACCACCCGCACTGTCCGAAAATGAATTTGATCGAGAAAAAGTTTTCCATCCTGCTCCTTCAAACATTCCTGTTACCCCGGTCAAAAACGAACAACAATTGGACCCCCATTAACGATTAGAGGATTCAGCGAACGTTCTTAACGTGAAAATTTTCAGATGAAAATTTGTAGATGTATGGTTGGTATTGGGGAAAGCATCGATGACATCAGTTTAGGACGATCATTCAGAGATTATTGATGGCTCCATTTCAACTGCAGCTGACCTCCGTCTGACCTGCTTCAAGCAGATTTCACATTTTTCATAGACTTGTATGGGAATGTAAAACCTGTGTGACATGAACAAAACCCCACAGACACAAGAGAAATAAATCCTACAATATTATAATATATGGATCCCCCGGGCTTTACTGTGAATGTATACACTGTGTGAAATAATCCAGCCATAGCCTGACTCTCCTGTCACTTCATAGTGGGCAGGAACCACAAGGCCCAGCATACTCCCTCAGACACCTCCCAGGTGTCCCTTATCACTGAGCATGTCCCCCGTACAGATATTTCACCTCTTCCACCTCAATGTCTGCCTCACAGGAAATGTCTCCTAGCTTCGCCCCTCCCGCTGTGACAGGAATCTCCTCAGGATGTCTTCTTCCCAGGATTTCCCGCCTCTGCAGTCAGAGTCATGTGACCTGAATATCCCCCAGCCTGCCTCAGGCCCCTCTTTTCCCCAGCAAGTGTCATGTACCCTGAATATCGCCCTCCCCCCAACCTGCCTCAGACACCCATACCTACCTGAGGCAGACCCGAATCAGGTCCCCCCCCACCTGTGCAAAAAGTGTCATGTGACCCAATTAGACACACACCTACCTCAGGCCCCTGTCCACCCCTAACAAGTGTCATGTGACCCGACTATTCCCACACCTACCTCAGGCTCTCCCCACTCTCAACAAGTGTCATGTGACCCAACTATCCCCACACCTACCTCAGCCCCCCCCTCCACCATCTGCAAAACATGTCATTTGATCTGACTATCACCACACTTTCCTCAGATGCTCCCACCCTCAGCAAGGGCTCATGTGACCCGAATCAGGCCCCCCACACCTGTGCAAAAAGTGTCATGTGACCCAATTAACCACACAACTACCTCAGGCCCCTGTCCACCCCAACAAATGTCATGTGACCCAACTATTCCCACAACTACTTCAGCCCCCCCACCCACCCTCAACAAGTGTCATGTGACCCAACTATCCCCACACCTACCTCAGGCCCCTGTCCACCCCTGACAACAAGTGTCATGTGACCTGACTATTCCCACAACTACCTCAGGCCCCCCTCCCACCCTCAGCAAGTGTCATTCGACCAAACTATCCCCTTACCTACCTCAGGCCCCCCACCCCTAACAAGTGTCATGTGACCCAACTATCCCCACAACTACCTCAGGCCCCCCACCCCTAACAAGTGTCATGTGACCCAACTATCCCCACAACTACCTCACCCCCCCAACAAGTGTCATGTGACCCAACTATCCCCACAACTGCCTCACCCCCCCCCAACAAGTGTCATGTGACCCAACTATCCCCAAACCTACCTCAGCCCCCCACCCCCACCCTCAGCAAGTGTCATGTGATCGGACTATGCCCTTACCTACCTCAGCCCCCCCATTTAGTGTCATGTGACCCAACTATCCCCCACACCAACCCCAGGCTCCCCCCAACCTGTGCAAAAAGTGTCATGTGATTGGACTATCCCCTTACCTACCTCAGCCCCCCATTTAGTGTCATGCGACCCAACTATCCCCCACACCAACCTCAGGCTCCCCCCAACCTGTGCAAAAAGTATCATGTGACCCAACCATCCCCTCACCTACCTCAGGCCACCCCACCCCCAACAAGTGTCATGTGACCGGACTATCCCCTTACCTACCTCAGCCCCCCCCCCCTTAGTGTCATGTGACCCAACTATCCCCCACACCAACCCTTAGGCTCCCCCCAACCTGTGCAAAAAAGTGTTATGTGACCCGACTATTCCCACAACTACCTCAGGCCTCCCCCCCACCCTCAGCAAGTGTCATGTGACCCGACTATTCCCACAACTACCTCTGGCCTCCCCCCCACCCTCAGCAAGTGTCATGTGACCCGACTATTCCCACAACTACCTCAGGACCCCCCCCCCACCCTCAATAAGTGTCATGTGACCCAACTATCCCCAAACCTACCTCAGCCCCCCCCACCCACAGCAAGTGTCATGTGATCAGACTATCCCCTTTCCTACCTCAGGCCCCCCATTTAGTGTCATGTGACCCAACTATCCCCAAACCTACCTCAGGACCCCCCCCCCCCCAACCCTCAACAAGTGTCATGTGACCCAACTATCCCCAAACCTACCTCAGGCCCCCCCCCCCACCCTCAGCAAGTGTCATGTGATCAAACTATCCCCTTACCTACCTCAGCCCCCCATTTAGTGACATGTGACCCAACTATCCCCAAACCTACCTCAGGCCCTCCCCCACCCTCAGCAAGTGTCATGTGATCGGACTATCCCCTCACCTACCTTAGCCCCCCCATTTAGTGTCATGTGACCTAACTATCCCCTCACCTACCCCCCCCCACCAGTGTCATGTGACCCGGCTATCCCCTCACCTACCTCACGCCCCCCCCCCACCCCAACAAGTCTCATGTGATCTAACTATCCCCAAACCTACCTCGGCCCCCCCCCCACCCTCAGCAAATGTCATGTGACTCAACAACTTGGTGATCCTGCCATGTGTTCAGGCACTTTCTGTAGGGTGACAACATTCTGTTCTCCTGCGGTGACACCCTGTCATACAGGTTGCTTCAACACACAGGCACGGCCATCTGTTGTTACCACCAGGAACCCGCCCTGAGAAAATGTCATGACGCCATCACTGCAGTGCCATGCAAACAGGAAGTGGCTGCAAATAGACTGCAGGGAATTGACATTCCTAAGACGTAACAAAATATGAAAAAAAAAAAGTTTTATATAAAAGTGAATTGTTTATTACACACAACGCTTTAGCAAACTGAACGCCATTCCATGAGGGGTTACGTCTACTTTAAATACGCCGCTGTTTAAAATGATTTGTGATTAAATATGAAAGCACTGCGAGCTCCAGAACAAATTATTTGACCTTCAGACCTTTACCGCTGACAAAGGTTAGAAAAGCAATTGTGTATTTCAGCACGATGTGATGTGTGTATGATGACTATGCCTAGAGCCACCACCTGTATGCAGAGCCATGGCATGTCCACAAGTCTGCGCCAATTAGTACCCTGATGACAAACCAACAGCTGTGACTCTGACAGATCTGCTCATAGAGAAGGCCGGATAAATGGCAGTATTTATGGACATAGTATAAGAGCGGTAATACTAAGAGGCCGGAGTGATTACTGCAGGATCTTTAAATTGCTTGTAAAATCTGCCTAAACCATTTATTCTGCTTTTCAACTTCATTTATATGTGTCCAGGGAAGGTGTTACAGAAGTCATATACTCTATGTGTGTTTATAGACAAACCAACTATAAAAAAATAATTGTTATTAACTCTTTATGACCATCTAACACATAAAACGATCAGCCATAACTTTATGACCACCCAACTAATACTGAGTACGTCCCCCTTTGCCACCAAAACAGCCCTGACTAGGGTTGCCACCTTTTCTTCAAGTCAAACCCGAACACATTAGCGGCGCACAGCAATTTTTGTTGTTGTATAAACTATACATATATTTTGCTATTAAATAACATTTCTAATCATGTGAAGTTAATAATCAGAGTCCACAGAGTTCACCTTTTACATCTGAATTTGCAGAGTTCCCTTTCACTGTAAGGGGGGACTCTGCAGACTCTGATGTAAGGGAGAACTCTGGGGATTCTAACAAAAGGGACTCTGGAAACCCTAATTTCAGGTGGAACACTGAGAACTCTGTTGCACGGAGAGAACTCTGATGTAAGGGGGAACACTGTGGCCTCTGATGTAAAGGGGAGCTCCGATGTAAGGGGTGCTCTGAGAACCCTGATTTACCTTAGTGTACTCACTCAGAGGCAGGAGAGAGAAGGGGGTATACAGTCACAGACAGGGATGGATGGTGAGCTCACTCACCCCATGGCAGTCAGCACTCTCTCCCCCACTGACCCCCGTCAATACAGTGCTAATGAAGCCTGAATGCATTGCTTCCCTCTGCAGCCGCACCAGCGCTGCTAAGCAAACATCAGCGCTGCTACATACAGAGCTGCTATGTTGTCTCCTCCCTCCGACTCGCACCAGCGCCCCTTCTCAGTGTTCTCCAGCGCTGGCTGTAGAAAGATACAGGTGGAGGGGGAGCTGCCAACTGCTGCTGATTCTGCCAGAAGGGATGTGTAGTTTGTTTGCAGGGAATGTGGAGAGAGGTAAGTTGGTGCAGTTTTGTGGGATAATGAAGCTTGTGTGCAGGGGCTTGAGAAAGGGGCTTGAGATTGGGGAGGGGGTGATGAGAACAGTGCCTGCAGCGTAGTGGCCAGTGCTCGAGCTGTGCAGCTAAGTTGCTAAGTTGCTCTATGCATGCCACTGCAAAGTGGACTCTGCAGTGCTCCATGAACTAGAGCTCATTCACACCATATACTTTTAAACCATCTGCACCTCTCTCATGTACATGTACTACCCACCGCCATACACTGCACTCCTCTCCTGCACATACTACCCACCATCATACACTCCGCACTCCTCTCCTGCACATACTACCTACCACCATACACTCTACACCCCTCTCCTGCACATACTACCCACCGCCATACACTGCACTCCTCTCCTGCACATACTACCCACCATCATACACTCCGCACTCCTCTCCTGCACATACTACCTACCACCATACACTCTACACCCCTCTCCTGCACATACTACCCACCATCATACACTCCGCACTCCTCTCCTGCACATACTACCTACCACCATACACTCTACACCCCTCTCCTGCACATACTACCCACCATCATACACTCCGCACTCCTCTCCTGCACATACTACCTACCACCATACACTCTACACCCCTCTCCTGCATATACTCCCCATCGCCATACACTGCACTCCTCTCCTGCACATACTACCCACCGCCATACACTGCACTCCTCTCCTGCACATACTACCCACCACCATACACTCCGCACTCCTCTCCTGCGCATACTACCCACCACCATACACTCCACACCCCTCTCCTGCACTTACTACCCACCGCTATACACTCCACACCCCTCTCCTGCACATACTACCCACCACCATAAACTCGTCACTCCTCTCCTGCACATACTACACACCACCATACACTCCACACCCCTCTCCTGCACATACTACCCACCGCCATACACTGCACTCCTCTCCTGCACATACTACCCACCATCATACACTCCGCACCCCTCTCTTGCACATACTACCCACCGCCATACACTGCACTCCTCTCCTGCACATACTACCCACCATCATACACTCCGCACCCCTCTTCTGCACATACTACCCACCCCCATACACTCCCCACCCCTCTCCTGCACATACTACCCACCGCCATACACTCCACACCCCTCTCCTGCACATACTACCCACCGCCATACACTCCACACCCCTCTCCTGCACATACTACCCACTGCCATACACTCCACACCCCTCTCCTGCACATACTACCTACCACCATACACTCCACACTCCTCTCCTGCACATACTACCCACCGCCATACACTCCACACCCCTCTCCTGCACATACTACCTACTGCCATACACTCCACACCCCTCTCCTGCACATACTACCCACCGCTATACACTCCACACCCCTCTCCTGCACATACTACCCACCACCATAAACTCGTCACTCCTCTCCTGCACATACTACACACCACCATACACTCCACACCCCTCTCCTGTACATACTACCCACAACCATACACTCCACACTCCTCTCCTGCACATAGTACCCACCACCATACACTCCGCACTCCTCTCCTGCACATACTACCCACCACCATACCCTCCACACTCCTCTCCTGCACATACTACCCACCACCATACACTCCGCACTCCTCTCCTGCACATACTACCCACCACTATACACTCCTCACTCCTCTCCTGCACATACTACCCACCACCATACACTCCGCACTCCTCTCCTGCACATACTACCCACCACCATACACTCCACACTCTTCTTCTGCACATACTACCTACCACAATACACTCCGCACTCCTCTCCTGCACATACTAACCACCACCATACACTCCGCACTCCTCTCCTGCACATACTACCCACCATCATACACTCCACACTCCTCTTCTGCACATACTACCTACCACCATACACTCCGCACTCCTCTTCTGCACATACTACCTACCACCATACACTCCGCACTCCTCTTCTGCACATACTAACCACCACCATACACTCCGCACTCCTCTCCTGCACATACTACCCACCATCATACACTCCACACTCCTCTTCTGCACATACTACCTACCACCATACACTCCGCACTCCTCTCCTGCACATACTACCCACCACCATACACTCTACACCCCTCTCCTGCACATACTACCCACCGCTATACACTCCACACCCCTCTCCTGCACATACTACCCACCATCATACACTCCGCACCCCTCTTCTGCACATACTACCCACCACCATACACTCCACACCCCTCTCCTGCACATACTACCCACCACCATAAACTCGTCACTCCTCTCCTGCACATACTACCCACCCCTATACACTCCACACCCCTCTCCTGTACATACTACCCACAACCATACATTCCACACTCCTCTCCTGCACATACTACCCACCACCATACACACCGTACTCCTCTCCTGCACATACTACCTACTGCCATACACTCCACACCCCTCTCCTGCACATACTACCCACCGCTATACACTCCACACCCCTCTCCTGCACATACTACCCACCACCATAAACTCGTCACTCCTCTCCTGCACATACTACACACCACCATACACTCCACACCCCTCTCCTGTACATACTACCCACAACCATACATTCCACACTCCTCTCCTGCACATACTACCCACCACCATACACACCGTACTCCTCTCCTGCACATACCACCCACCACCATACACTTCGCACTCCTCTCCTGCACATACTACCCACCCCCATACACTCCACACTCCTCTCCTGCACATACTACCCACCACCATACACTCCACACTCCTCTCCTGCACATACTACCCACCCCCATACACTCCGCACTCCTCTCCTGCCCATACCACCCACCACCATACACTCTGCACTCCTCTCCTGCACATACTACCCACCCCCATACACTCCGCACTCCTCTCCTGCCCATACTACCCACCACCATACACACTTTACTCCTCTTCTGCACAAACTACCCACCTCCATACACTTCGCACTCCTCTCCTGCACATACTTCCCACCACCATACAGACCGTACTCCTCTCCTGCACATACTACCCACCACCATACACACCGTACTCCTCTCCTGCACATACTACCCACCTCCATACACACCGTACTCCTCTCCTGCACATACTACCCACCTCCATACACTCCGCACTCCTCTCCTGCACATACTACCCACCACCATACACTCCACACTCCTCTCCTGCACATGCTACCCACCGCCATACACTCTGCAATCCACACTTTTTTTAAGGATTGTGCTGAGGTTTATACATGTGTAGCAATAACTCTCGGTGGAGCTGCTGGTTTAAAGCGGGCTGTTACCGTCACCTTCGTTACCTTAATTTCACCAGAACCGGGTCTAGGGTCCCGTTGAGTTTAATACCGGACAATGTAGGCACCGGACACTTGAGTATCTTTTCCAATGCTTTAATAAACAAAATTAAAGGAAGTAGCAGGAAAGAGTTAAAAGACAGAAGATAGAAGAGTTGCAGGGAAGTTCAAATACCTTTTCTTAGTGTAGTATTAGAAACTGGAATCTTATAGATGAATGTACTTTCCTCTCATAGTTGAATCTTTGCCCGCCTGGATAGGTTTCTCTCACTAACCTAGCAGCCAGTATGCAGCACGAACAAAAGTCTCTGCCACAGACTTGAGTAGTTAATAGAATAGAAACCCGTATGATCCTCTGCCACAGGATGTAATGGTTTACTGTGGATAGCAAACACAGCACTAGAACCTTTAAGCCAACCTGGCAGTGCTATGCGGTAGGATTACTTTAGGATACGTCCATCAACTGGGTCACCAGGTCCCTCTCCAGACCAGCACTCTGCATGATCCTTCCATGACGGGTCCTTCCCTGGGATCTCCTCGGTTGTCCAGCTTCTTCACATAGGATAGACAGCCCAGGACCATTCCCTTGCCGCTGTGGTAGGCCCCAGACAAGCCTCTGGGCCCACCCACACGCTGCAGCAACGTGGTCCTCCCGGTCGGAGGACCACGCGGTAGTACTCCTAGCACATACCTGTCGGCCAGGAGGGCCAGCAGGTGGAACTAAACAAACCCTAAAACATGGCGTCTGTCCCATAAATACCCTCTCCCAGAATTCAGCTCGGAGGACCACCTCCACCGAGTTATCTCCGGGACAGAGGTGCACTCATAAACTTCAACGTGTTGCCTTTCCAACACCGACCCATGGTGACAACGACACCCACAGGCACAGTGTGAAACTACATGCAACTCAGCCAAGCTGGAACAGAGGCAAATCTGACTATGTATGAACAGATAACCCACTAAATTTACCTATCAGCAGTAGATTGAAAATCTACCAGCGCTACACATGTCTGTGAGACACTTACTTGTGGCACAGCAATCTAAGATTATTTTATGGAGACAAGAATGCTTTTGTTTTATTTAACCATGCCCCTTCCACTGTTAATACAAGTTGGCCATACCCAGTCTTTACCGCAACGCGCTGCACGCACCACATTACTACTTCCCTTGGGGCACCCAAAGCTGTCCCAGATAATTTACAATCCTATAGTGCATTCTACAAAAAAAAAAATCCTGTGCACCGCTAAAGTGTTCGGGTTTGGAAAAAAGGTGGCAACCCTAGGGGGTGTGCTACACTCAAACCATTCTTGAACCATTTTTGCAGTGTGGCAGGGCATATTATTCTGCTAAAGGGGCCACTGTCATCAGGGAATGCCATTTCCATGAAGTGATGATGTGTACTTAGTCAGCAACAGTGTTTAGGTAGGTGGTACATTTGGGCATTTGGCATTTAAAAGGGTATACTGATCAGTACAATCTGTTATCTGGAAAAAACACTTCTAAACTGAAACGCTCATGAACGCTGCTAAACGCACATAAACGCGGCATGTAAAAGTGGCAAAACTGATGTTTTTAAACGTCGGTTACTAGCAGCCAACTTCCAGCATTCAGAAGACTCCTCAATGGAACCCGTATGTAAAATTGCAGTTTTCAGTAGAACAAAAGGTGAGGGGAAATCTTCTAATAGGGACACCTGTTCTGGTGACAACTGTCTACAAGGGGTTTTCCTCACTTGTAGAGATTTCCTCTTACTTCCTGTTGCGTGTCTAGGACAGGGAGTAAAGGGAAATTTCCTCAATGAGGTGAAGGCATCAAAAAGAGCTACTTTTTTCAAAACCTATACATACACTTTAATAAGGGGGGTTGTTTTTAAAGGTATAATGGACTTTAAATGGCTCTTGAAGGTTATGGAAGCTCCTTCCTACTATCCTGGACATGCTCTTGCGCCCCTCAAGAAATTTTCTTGGAAAAAAAAAGAGATGTATTTGATTTTCTGTATTTATAGTTGGGTTTTGAATTTATTTAGAGTTCCTCTGTTTATTTGCAGTCCCCCACAGCTTTTACTGGTTCCTCCTGTTGACCTTTATGCCACTACTGTACCCTGTAATGGGTGAAGGTCAGATGGAGGAACCTAGAGTTGCCACCTCATCCCCTTTAACCCTGAACACATATGAATTACACAGGTTCTGAGGCTAATTAAATGCAGATAAGGCACTAAGTGAGTTTAATTACCAATTTAATCAGCCATAGAACCTGTGTAATTAATGTGTTCGGTTTTAAAGGGATGAGGTGGCAACTCTAGGGCATAGGTGTTCTGTCTAGCCCTGCTCCCAACAGCCTGTCAAACTTGTAAAGGCTGACAGCTGCTGCAGCTGGACGGGGCTGGACAGTGCACCTAGCAGTACTAACCTTTAGGGCAGTATGCACCCAGGGACCAATAATGTCTGCAATGCAAAACGTCTGCTCATACTGTTTTCAGTCTTTGTTCTCATAGGTGCCCTGCCCAGCCCCGTCCAGTCCCAACAGCTTTTAGCCTCTCATAGAGTTTGACAGGCTGCAGGCAGCAGGGCTGGACGGGGCACCTGTGCCCTCTGGCCACAACTAAACATCAGAGCCCCATGCATGGGGCTAAACACTTATTGTGCATGGGGCCTTAGTGTAAGTGGGACAGTTCTCTTTGTAGCATTCATCCGAGAGAGCTCCATGGGACTTTGCAGCCTGCATTTTATGAATGGCTTGTAAATTGCAGGTCCCGGTGTGGAATAATAATGCGTTGCCCAGCAGCTAGCGGTAGTCGTCCTCCATTTGAAATTGACTCCAAAGATTTTTCTGCAGGACCCTCAAATATTTTTGGAGCTAAGATCTGCACTTTAAATAGTCTATAACTTTCTTCTTTATCTTCTCAATAATAGCCAGATGGATGGCTCAGAACGATTCCACAGCACTGTAATCTCATTTCGCTAACCTGCCATGGGCCATTCAGATATCGCCAGTGTGTAATGCCCACCGCTGACACACGAGCTTGGTGGGAAATCAACAGTGATGACTGAGTAATGGAGATGTTTTAAACAGCAGCGTTACAGGTGCTGAGGCACTGAAAGAGACTCGCATTGTATCTGGGCTTATTCCATTTCAAGGGCCTATTCACTGAGCTGCTGAGTGCTCCATTGTGCCCGTCTCTCATCGCCGTTTAGTGTGGCAGCAGCACACAGCGATGAAAGCACAGAACGTGGTATGGGCCTTTTTATTTAAAGTGTGACTCCCCCTTAGACTTAGACCTGGGACAAATGCTGTACAAATACTCTACAGTTTGAACAGCATAACTTTGCTTCTTACCCTTTTATTCCAACTCTGAACAATTGTTTCTACCACCAGATATCCACTTTCAGTTGGGAGTCTTTAAAAACCCAACTAAGCTTTAAGATTTAACCCATTAAATACATTGTAGGTGCATCAAAACAAAAGGTGCGCAAAGTCTTGGACCCCATTCAGACCGTAGTTACGCTTAACACATAAGGCAGCCCATTCGAAGAAGTTCATGCTTCACTGCAAGAACTTCATGCACCTTTGACCCTACGTTCACACCTATGCGTTTTTTGGTGAGTTTTGCAGAAATATAGTCCAATTTAACAAGGTTTCCTATGGATGTAGTTCACATCTGTGTGTTTTGCGGCACTGATTTTTTTTGGAAAGGGTCAGGGACTTTTTTCCTTGCAGCAGTTTGCGTTTTGTGTGTAATAGACTTCAATAGGAAAAAAGAATTCCAAGACCCGTGGGATCATTTGTTGAAGGTCACCTCATCCCAAATTTAAATAGAAAAAACATGAAACTCCCATTGGTGGGTGGGACTTTAAAAGTGACCAAGAACAATAAGTTGTATAAAAAAATTAGAAATTTATTACAAAAACATATATTTGAATAAAACGACTTAAGTCATCAAAGACGGAAGAGTACATCAATATCTATACATTTGATTGGATTACAAGGTGCATACAGACACATATAGGCTTAACCACTTCAATACCCGCGTATAGTCAAATGACGGCCGCAGATGGGATCTCCCATCCTGGGTGGCCGTCATTTGACGTCCTGGGCTTCCCGGCCGTCTAGGAGGCGCGCGCATGCTGCCGTGTTGCTCGGGACCCGGTGAGTGTGCCAGGCACCCGCGATGTCCGCCAGGCACCCGCGATTGCCCGTTAACCGAGCAGGACCGTGGATCTGTGTGTGTAAACACACAGATCCACGTCCTATCAGGTGAGAGGAGACCGATCGGTGTTCCCAGTACAGAGGAACACTGATCGGTCTCCTCCCCTTGTGAGTCCCCTCCCCCTACAGTTTGAATCACTCCCCTAGGAAACACATTTAACCCCTCGTCTCCCCCTAGTGGTTAACTCCTTCCCTGCCTGTCACATTTATACAGTAATCAATGCAATTTTATAGCATTGATCGCTGTATAAATGTGAATGGTCCCAAAAATGTGTCAAAAGTGTCCGATGTGTCCGCCATAATGTCGCAGTCACGAAAAAAAACGCAGATCGCCGCCATTACTAGTAAAAAATAAATAAATAAATAAATAAATAAATAAAATGTTAAAATGCCATAAATCTATCCCGTATTTTGTAGACGCTATAACTTTTGAGCAAACCAATCAATGTACGCTTATTGCGATTTTTTTTACAAACATATGTAGAAGAATATGTATCGGCCTAAACTGAGGAAAATGTTTTTTTTTTGTTTTTTTTTAAATTGGGATGTTTATTATAGCAAAAAGTATAAAATATTGTGTTTTTTTCAAAATTGTCGCTCTTCTTTTGTTTATAGCGCAAAAAATAAAAACCGCAGAGGTGATCAAATACCACCAAAAGAAAGCTCTATTTTTGGGGAAAAAAGGACGTCAATTTTGTTTGGGTACAGCGTCGCATGACCGCGCAATTGTCGTTTAAAATGCGACAGCGCTGAAAACTAAAAATTAGGAAAGATGTATAAAAAATGTGTATCATCACACGGAGTGGTGCCGTGGATACACTAAAGGTAGTACCGTGCCGCGTCCTATCAATTACATATACCAAAAACAGGGGGAGAAGGGACTTATGGACTTTTTAGGCACCACAAAATAATAGATAAAAATTCCTTGTTTTATTTGATATCAAAAAACACACATAACAAACCAAAATAGTATGGTTTGAAACACAACATGTGTCTGTACTTGAATCATTGCTATACAACACCGTCTACAGTATGAAAATCTTCGGGCATTAGGAGAAATAGCTTCCCATGTAGGTCAGTCCGGAGAAGTGGCTATATAGCAGTTCCAAAGTCAGTTCATATGTTGAGATTAATCGATGCTCGACATGTTTCGCGTATGGACTACGCTTCCTCAAGAGCAGTAGCAGTATATGATGTAGCTATCAAGGTATATAACATTACAATTAATTATTAGTACATATACATAAAAAGCAGGCGTCTACAGGGGCGCCACATATCTAGTACCAAAAAGAACAATTGTGTGCTTGCTCATAACGGAGTGGTGGTGGGCGCCAACGTCCCAGCGATACTGAAGGACTGCTATGGGGGCGTGCACAACATAATTATAGGTGGTGTATACAGTGTGTTAAAATTTGTAACCCCGGTCAGGTATTTAAGAGAAGGAGAAAGACGAAGGGGGAGGGGAAGGGGGGGGAAAAAGGAAGAAAAAAAGAAAGAGAAAAAAGGGGGGGGGGGGGAAGAGGGGGCGGGGGAGGGAAAAGGGGGGAAGAGGAGGAAGAAGAAGGGGGGAGGGGGAGAGGAGGGAGAGGAGGGGGGAGGTGAGGGGCGGGGTGGGGGGAAGGGGAGAAGGGGGGGGAAAGAGGGGAGGGGGAAGGAAGGGGGGGAAAAAGGAGGAAAGGTAGGAGGAGGGGAAAATAGGGGAGGGGGAGGGGGGGAGAGGGGAGGGGAGGAGGGGAAGGGGGAAAAATGGGAGGCGGGGGAAGGGGAAAAAAGAGGAAGGGAGAGGAAAGGAATGAGGGGGTATATATATTGGTAGCCCCCTGGTAGCACAGACAAGTAATAAAGGTAAATTATGAAAAAGATACTTACATTTAAAACCAATATGAAACATTAAAGGGGAGTATTAGTCCGCTAGCAAAGAAAGACCAGGTGACTTGACCATATAATAGAGCTTTACGTCTCCGAGTCAGTATGTTTACTATTTTCGTATATATATATATGGGCCTGTTTCTGAAGTAGAGAAGGTAATGCACTTTTAAAAAAGAAAAGAAAGATTTTTTTTATATATATATATATTATATGTCAGACATAAGTATTTATATATCTATATATGTACTAAAAGTAACCTATTTCCTTGCTGTGGTCTGAGACACTCACCACTATTAGTGGATGGTTTCGCATATCACTGGCAGTCATCCGCTCAAAAAAGAGGGTCTAGAACCAGAAACCGCATTGTGAAACATCAAGATAATACATTATATACAACAGATGATGATACTGAATCTGATTCCTCTCTTTTTTCTTCACAGCCTTCTTCCAAGAAAACCAACCCTACGACTCATCACTCACACCTAGGAGCACGTAAGCGGGATCTTGGTGGTGGGTCTTTCACTCCTTATTTCAAAAGACGTCCTCCGTATGATAACTCTTCTGCCCACAAAAAACCTTCATTAGACACCTCTTTGAACACTGACACGAATACACACTCATCTGGTAAATACCTGGGAGCTACGGCCCTACAGGCGATCCAGCTTCTAAACTCACAACCACAATCACATAATTTGTCGACAACTGCGACTTCATCTTCCATGATCAGTGACATGGGCAGACCCCCTACACAGGGGACCATTACTATGGAAAACACACTATCCACACCTTCAAACACTTTTGGTAACAATATACCAAACACACAACTCAGACAAAGCACATTAGACCCACATATTTCACAAATGAGGAATCCCTCACAAAATTTTCAGGTGTCAGAGTACAAACTGCCACTCACGTAAATACCAACTTGAATATCTGTAATCTAACCCCCTACTCTTTGAACACTCAGCAAGTAGAAGTTCTCCAGCTTGGTTTAAGCTTCTGTCCATCTGCTGAAATAGACAAATACGAAACCATTAAGGATCTATACTTATTCTCCCGGAATCTTACATACAAATTCCTATTCGATAAAGATCGGGTACGATCCATACAGGACAAACAGATTTCCGAACAAGTCAAACACTTTACGATGGAGGACTTTAGAGCCCTCCGAGATTTAATGTTACTGCTAGACGAGAGTGACCCAACAAATCATGAAGAGACCTCTGTGACTTCCAACTCTACATTCACAGAGATCCCTCCAGTCAATCGATTCAGGCCGAAATCCCAACGTTTCCCTGACCTGATGACCAATCCCAGTATTTGGGCCTTCCTGATGGGCACGGTCAATGACGTCAAGAATATGATTGTAACATCCAAACACAAAAATTTAACTAAAGCTCAAACATTAGCAATCAAGCAATTACAAAATCACCCTGATTTGGTGATAAAACCCGCCGACAAAGGCGGTAACATTGTTCTCATGACCAAAGCTGATTACAAACAGATGGCCATGAACATTTTATGTAATAAGACCTGGTACAAACAAATTGAGTTGAGAGTAATCGATCAATATAAAGCAGAATTTCTGGACGTCATTGCCTCTGCCCATCAGGAGGGCCTCATTGACCAGGACCTCTATAATTTCTTGAATGTGCGCCATCCTAGGATGGCCACATTCTATGCACTCCCCAAAGTACACAAAAATCAGACTACACCTCCGGGTAGACCAATAGTGTCAGGTATAGGGTCTCTAACAGAAAACGCCAGCCGATTAGTGGACTCAATTCTTTTACCACATGTACTGGCCCTACCCTCATATATTAGAGACACAATGGACCTATTAAAACAAATTGAGGGGATGGTCGTGCCTCCTGATGCCCTGCTCGTGACCCTAGATGTCGAGGCCCTTTACTCGAGCATCCCTCACGAGCAGGGCGTCGGGATAGCACGTACCTTCCTTCGTGAGCAAACGCATCACCGTTGGGAGTATTGCGAATTCATCCTGAAGTTGTTACATTTCATTTTGACGCACAATTGTTTTACGTTTGACGGATCCCACTTCCTCCAGGTACAGGGTGTGGCTATGGGCACTTGTTGTGCGCCCACCTATGCCAACCTGTACCTAGGGGGGTGGGAACGTTCAATTTTTTCAGATGACAGCATATCACACTTGACCAGTCAGGTGATGTGTTGGATGCGCTTTATTGATGACATCTTTATTGTTTGGTCAGGGTCTATGGAAAATCTGAACATTCTGGTAAATAAACTTAACTGCAACTCGTTCAATTTGAAATTTACAGTATGCAGTCACCATTCAACCATTACCTTCCTTGACCTCACAATTTGTAAAGATAATGATGGTAAATTGGCCACCTCTCTGTTCCGCAAAGAGACAGCAGGAAATACTCTGCTACATGCGGAAAGCGCCCATCCATATACTCTTATACGCAGCATACCATATGCCCAGTACCTCAGACTCCGGAGAAACTGCACCTTTACAGAGGACTTTAAACTACAAGCTAAAGCACTTCGTGAGCGTCTAAAAGCAAGGGGATATAGCAAATCATTACTCCGTCGTGCATACAATAGGGTACTGCGTCAGTCTCGTAACACTTTACTGTATCAACAAAAAGTTCCAAAAGCAAACACGATGGTTAGATACATCACAAAATACTCCCAACAACATGCGGAAATACGGAATATTCTATTTAAACATTGGTCACTATTACGCGAAGACCCGATCCTGGCCAAATACACAACCCCCACCCCTACCATTACTTTTCGAAGAAGCAGATCCCTTAGGGACAAACTCACATCCAGTCATTTCAGTAATGACTCTACAACACAGTTCCACCTGACAGGAATGACCATGTGTGGCAGATGTTCATTCTGCCCCTGGATCCACACAGGGACCAGATTCCAACTCCCCAATGGAGAAACATTTATTCCTCACTTTCATGCCAATTGCGAAACTCAGGGCCTAGTTTATCTCATGACATGTGAGTGTCAAGCCTTCTACGTCGGAAAAACTATCCGACATTTCCGTTCACGTATCAAAGATCATGTATATTACTCTGGAGGAGGAAAAATGATCACATCTGTTAGTAGACACTTGGACCTCTACCATAAATTTGACACCTCGGTGGTCTCCTTTTTTGCCCTTGCGGTTATTCCCAGAAGCCCTCGTGGTGGCGACTGGGACAAACAAATTTTAAGGCAGGAAACCTTGTGGATAGAGCGTTTAAATGCGACTCGGGCCCCTGGCATTAATGAATCACAGTCTTATAAACCCTTTTTGTAACTTCCATTGGATTGCCTCCTTTTTCTTTTGGAAGCATATGCCCCCTTTGGCTAATCCGAATAGACCCATACGGGCCCAAAATCCATCTTAGAGACATAGAGGTCATTGTGAAGGTACATATATAGTTCTTTACAGAGCAGTTATATCAAATATAAATATGGAGGTATTCATATGCAATAATAGAAATTTCTGTATTGCTCCATTGTAACTCAATATATGTTTTGAATAATCCCCCTTTTTTTAGGTACATGTGTACAATCTTTCTTTGTGTGCTTAGCTCTACGGATGTGGGTGTGCGTTGGCGCCACCTGGTGGTGCATTCTTGACTGCTATGCGGCCGCCCAGCGCCGCATTGGTCCCCTCCGATGCGGCGCGCGCATCGGCTGGCTATTCTAGCCGGCGGATGCAGCTCGCGGTGGGCGTGCGCCGCCCTCTTGCTGGAGGCGCCGTTCGGATTGACGGCCCTTCCGGCTGGTGGGGGCGCATGCGCACGGAGAGCCCTTGGCCGGTCCGGATGACGTCACGTCGGCGGCCGCCGATTGGACGTCGACGGACGGGACGGGCACACAAATAGGACAGCGTCCTGATTCAGTGTGCGTTCCGCTCCAGAATCAGGAGGACTATACTTACTACAGGCTTCCCCGTCTTTATATTCAGGTACTTTGTTTGACCACGGCATGAACTGGATTATGGCATATATTGCTGGATGGTGGCTCTATATTATTAACTGAGGCTCCACTCTCTCCCTTTCTCTTCCCTCTCTGTATCTTTTTCTTCCTTATGCTCCTGGCTCCATTTATACTTTTAGGGTTTATACCTAAGTTTATACTGGGTATTACAACAGTGACACTGCGTTCTATGCCTGCTTGTACTCCAGGGTGAACCTCAGAGGCACATAGACTACAATCCCCGATTTGTAAGACTAATAGTGGTGAGTGTCTCAGACCACAGCAAGGAAATAGGTTACTTTTAGTACATATATAGATATATAAATACTTATGTCTGACATATAATATATATATATATATAAAAAAAATCTTTCTTTTCTTTTTTAAAAGTGCATTACCTTCTCTACTTCAGAAACAGGCCCATATATATATATACGAAAATAGTAAACATACTGACTCGGAGACGTAAAGCTCTATTATATGGTCAAGTCACCTGGTCTTTCTTTGCTAGCGGACTAATACTCCCCTTTAATGTTTCATATTGGTTTTAAATGTAAGTATCTTTTTCATAATTTACCTTTATTACTTGTCTGTGCTACCAGGGGGCTACCAATATATATACCCCCTCATTCCTTTCCTCTCCCTTCCTCTTTTTTCCCCTTCCCCCGCCTCCCATTTTTCCCCCTTCCCCTCCTCCCCTCCCCTCTCCCCCCCTCCCCCTCCCCTATTTTCCCCTCCTCCTACCTTTCCTCCTTTTTCCCCCCCTTCCTTCCCCCTCCCCTCTTTCCCCCCCCTTCTCCCCTTCCCCCCACCCCGCCCCTCACCTCCCCCCTCCTCTCCCTCCTCTCCCCCTCCCCCCTTCTTCTTCCTCCTCTTCCCCCCTTTTCCCTCCCCCGCCCCCTCTTTCCCCCCCCCCCTTTTTTCTCTTTCTTTTTTTCTTCCTTTCCCCCCCCCCTTCCCCTCCCCCTTCGTCTTTCTCCTTCTCTTAAATACCTGACCGGGGTTACAAATTTTAACACACTGTATACACCACCTATAATTATGTTGTGCACGCCCCCATAGCAGTCCTTCAGTATCGCTGGGACGTTGGCGCCCACCACCACTCCGTTATGAGCAAGCACACAATTGTTCTTTTTGGTACTAGATATGTGGCGCCCCTGTAGACGCCTGCTTTTTATGTATATGTACTAATAATTAATTGTAATGTTATATACCTTGATAGCTACATCATATACTGCTACTGCTCTTGAGGAAGCGTAGTCCATACGCGAAACATGTCGAGCATCGATTAATCTCAACATATGAACTGACTTTGGAACTGCTATATAGCCACTTCTCCGGACTGACCTACATGGGAAGCTATTTCTCCTAATGCCCGAAGATTTTCATACTGTAGACGGTGTTGTATAGCAATGATTCAAGTACAGACACATGTTGTGTTTCAAACCATACTATTTTGGTTTGTTATGTGTGTTTTTTGATATCAAATAAAACAAGGAATTTTTATCTATTATTTTGTGGTGCCTAAAAAGTCCATAAGTCCCTTCTCCCCCTGTTTTTGAAAACTAAAAATTGGTCTGGGAAGGAAGGGGGTGAAAATGCCCTGTATTGAACCGGTTAAAGCACTTCCTTTTATGTAATTTTACTTCAGCTTATCCTTTTTTGAGATACAAAGAGAATATATATATTGTTTGTATTGAACATTGACTTAATGATGTGTATATATATTTTTCTAATAGACACCGGGCTCTGGAAGTTAAAAAAAAGCCCTGAAGAAGGGCATCAAGCCGGAAACGTCGGGTTCATCCATTATGCCTATATGTGTCCGTATGCACCTTGTAATCCAATCAAATGTACAAATATTGATGCACCCTTCTGTCTTTGATGACTTAAGTCGTTTTATTAAAATATATGTTTTTGTAATAAATTTCTAATTGTTGATACAACTTATTGTTCTTGGTAACTTTTAAAGTCCCACCCACCAATGGGGGTTTCATGTTTTTTCTAAATAGACTTCAATACAGCCGCGCCAAAAACGCCAATGTTGTGTTTTTGATGCATTTTTTATGCTTTTTTTCTCTTTAACACACTGTGTATAGCTGGTTGCTAAGGAGCGGGCCGGGAAGCCGGCTGCCGGGTCCTTAACAACCCATAAGTCATCTTCTTTCAGCGGGCTTCCCCCAAAGCACCTCCTTCATGTTGAGGGCATGAGGGCATTTAGGGGGGACCTCATGCAGTTTTTTTTTTTTTTTTTTTAATTTGGCGTGGGGTTCCCCTCCAAACCCATACCAGACCCATAGGGCCTGGTATGGATTTGGGGGGGGACCCCACATCATTTTTTTCCTACATTTTTTTTTTTCCGGCAATTCTTTTTTTTACATTCAGTTGTCAGCGGAGAACCCCACTGTGATCTGATGTCTCATCGGTTGTTAAGGACATGGTGGCTTCCCTAAATAAAACAAACTGGAAGACGTTGCACACCTTTTGTTTTGATGCACCTGGAGTGTA
This sequence comes from Aquarana catesbeiana, assembly GCF_042186555.1. Classification (NCBI taxonomy): domain Eukaryota; kingdom Metazoa; phylum Chordata; class Amphibia; order Anura; family Ranidae; genus Aquarana; species Aquarana catesbeiana. The sequence goes on from NC_133329.1 coordinate 93,543,093, forward strand.
TTTAGCTGGTTTGAACTGAAAGTCTAAAGTGGTTGTAAACTCTTACATATACCCAGTGAAGTGACTGACCTCAGGTGATACACATAGATGAAACACATCCTCCTACATCAGTTGTACCTGTTTATCTTCAGTCTTCTCTTCTCTACATCCATTCAAAGTCCAGATTTTTGAAATGTTGTCTGAGAGTTCAGAAAACGGGAGGGGGGGGGAGAGCTGATTGGAGGGAAGAGACACACCTCCCCCTTCATACAGCACACAGGAACAGAGCAGAAGCTGTCAATCAGCTCCCCTGTCACCATTCTTCTCTTGGTGTCAGGAAAACTTGTCAGAAGTGACTCATGCTGATAGCAGAGGAATGACGTAGCAGACAGAAATTACACTTAGTGCTCTTAACTGAGACAAGCACACACTATGGAGGGATATGCTTTGATCATACTTTAATAACATAGATAAACGGTACACTTTTTCTTTTTATGGCATGTAAACCATGTGGCCACACTTCCTCCTCATCCTTTTTATTTTCACTATCTGGTGGGCCCTGCTGACTTTGCAAAAAAAGAAGTGCCAGGAATGTTATGTGTTCTAGTACACTGCCTGCAGGTATGATATTTTGATTGACAGATACATCTCAATTTTGGCAGCAGCGCAGACTAGAGGGAGCTTTGTGGGAGCAGGTTTTCAGGTAAGTTAAACTACTGAATACCAATGGAAGTTATTGCTGGGGGGAGGGGCAGGGAGTATTGCTGGGAAGCAGTGAGGGTTATTGTGCTAGAGATTATTGCTTACCCTATCACTTTCTGGGGGTTATTGCTGGGTCTTATCTATGCTAGCACCGACACTTGCCAGGGGTGGCTGAACTGAAGCACTTACTAGGGGTTAATGTTTGTCCTGACACTTGCTGAGGTTATCATTTCTGGCTCTGACACATGCTGGGGGTTATTGCTGATGGGTTATCATTGGTGGCCCTGACACTTGCTTGAGCTTTTACTTGTCTTGACACTTGCTGGGGGTTCTTGCTGGCCCTAACGCTTATGGGAGTTGCCCTGACACTTGCCGTGGGCTATTACTAAGGTTGATCATTGCTGACCCTGGCACTTGTTGGAGGTTATCATTGTTGTCCCTGACACATGCTGGGTGCATTGCTGGGGGGTTGTCATTCTTGGTCCTGGCACTTCCTGGGGCTTATTGCTGGCCCTGACATATACTGTGGGATATACAGTATATAACTGCTGCTGCTGATACCAAGTCTGGGGGTTATTATTGCTGCCATTGATACCAACAATTAAGCTTTTTTTACTTCCACAACCTCTTCAGTGTACCCTCAACCTTATTTTGTCTAAACCATAGCAAAGTATAGCTGCACACTGCAAGACATTCACTGTGAAGCAACACCTACTCTGTTGACCACACCAACTTTTTGCCAACTTCCACAATTGCATGACAAGTGACTCACTAAGCACACCACTTTGTTTTCTCATTTCCTGCAAGCTAGGTGGCAGGCAGCCCACATAACACACTGCACTTCTCTTATCATTTTTCTTTTTCAGTCCCTTTAAGGTTTCGCTTGTAATTTTCCCCCCATATTTAAAGCTGAAGGTATGATTTGACTGCATTCTTCACACTGGTCAAGCTTGGACCAATTGAGGTTTGCATATCTCATACCTGAGCGATCACAGTGGAAACTACAAATCACTGTAGTACTCGGCGCCAGGGGCATTGCTAGGGGGTGGCTATTGGGGCTATAGCCCCGAATCTGGGGCCCATAGCCCCGAGTCTCCTGCTGCAGAGTCCCTGCCTAACCAGCGGGTTGCGGCTGCTGACATCATCTCTCACTGCCCGTCACACATCAACGCTCTTCCACCCTCACAGCACGGTGGAGTGCTTCCTGTCATCGTGGAGCTTCGTTTTGCAGCCAGACCCCCTTGCTTCAATGTCGGAGGTGCAGCGGGGAGCAGTGAGATGACATCATCTCTCACTGCCCGCCCTGTATCACCGCTCTCCTGCTCTCACTAAATGGACCAGTGCTGTCAGCCTGCCACCAATGCAGCGTCAATGCACATTTGGTAGCACTGGCTGGCATGGCAAGTTACAATCCACATCAGGTGGCAAGTAACAATCTGCAAATGGTGGCAGGAGATGTGGCAATTTGCAAATTGAGCCAGGAGACATGGCAAGTGACAATCTGCAAATGGTGGCAGGTTACGTGGCAAATGACAATCTGCAAATGGTGGCAAGAGATGTGGCAAGTGACAATCTGCAAATTGTGGCAGGAGATGCGACAATCTGCAAATTGAGCCAGGAGACATGGCAAGTGACAATCTGCAAATGGTGGCAGGTGACGTGGCAAGTGACAATCTGCAAATGGTGGCAAGAGATGTGGCAAGTGACAATCTGCAAATGGTGGCAGGAGATGTGGCAAGTGACAATCTGCAAATGGTGGTGGGAGACGTGGCAAGTGACAATCTGCAAATGGTGGCAGGAGATGTGGTAAGTGACACGCCCAGGGCTCCCACTGATTCTGCAGTATGGTGAGTTGAACCACTTCATTATATATTAGAATGTAACAATAGAAATAATGCACTTGAATCACCCTGACACCATATCGAGCATGGTGCCATGATGATTGAAGCGCCAACACCAGCCAACGCCCGTGAAAAATTGCTTAGGTCTCCCCCCAACCCCCCCCTGCGGGCATGCAAAAAGGTTGGTGACCACTGCTATAAGCTCTAGCCCCAGATCTTTTGCAGATCTAGCAACGCCCCTGCTCAGCGCTACTACATTGATAGCAGCAATCTTCCCGGGTCCTGTGCCAAGCAGCTGCCCTTCTGCCTAGTAAGCACAGCAGGGGGTCGCACTGAATGCCTTGTATTTTTTCAATGAATGTGGACAAGGTGGAGATTGTGAAATGACTGCCCCACCCCAGTGGCGTCGGGAGGGGGGGCTGAGGGGGGCTGGAGCCCCAAGTGGGTCCCCAAAAAGCCCCGGGTCTTGGGCATTCACAATTCTATTATTAGCCCCAAGCCCAAGTGGGAACCAATCTGACTCTGAGCGCGTCCTGCATTCGTGTCCTGCCTTCTGGAGCCTGCAGCGCCTATGATGGACATCCCACTGGTCCAATGCCGGGACCGCGGGACGTGTGATGTCCATCATAGGCGCTGCAGGCTCCAGAAGGTGGGAATTACAATGCGGCCGCCACGCCGTGTCATTGTGAGAAGATCTCCACTCAGCGCTCAGGCGGGCGGCTCTCCTCTCCTCTCCTGTCATGGCTCTGGCTGCCTGGAGTGCCTGCTGCTGTCTACTCTACTGTGATGGGCGCGCCGCACACTACGGCTGAGAGGCAGGAGGAAGTCACGTCACCTGAAGTCTGGTCAGGTAGGTCAGTGTGTGTCAGGGTGGGTCAGTGTATGTCAGATAGGTAGGTCAGTGTGTGTCAGGGTGGGTCAGTGTATGTCAGCCAGATAGGTCAGCCTATGTCATGTAGGTCAGTGTATGTCAGATAGGTAGGTCAGTGTGTGTCAGGTAGGTCAGTGTATGTCAACCAGGTAGGTCAGTGCATGTCAGGTAGGTCATTATATATCAGATAGGTAGGTCAGTGTGTGTCAGGTAGGTCAGTGTGTGTCATGTAGGTCAGTGTATGTCAAATAGGTAGGTCAGTGTATGTCAGATAGGTAGGTCAGTGAATGTCAGATAGGTTAGTGCTTGTCAGGTAGGTCAGTGTATGTCAGCCAGGTAGGTCAGTGTATGTCATGTAGGTCAGTGTATGTCAGGTAGGTAGGTCAGTGTATGTCAGGTAGGTAGGTCAGTGTATGTCAGGTAGGTAGGTCAGTGAATGTCAGATAGGTTAGTGCTTGTCAGGTAGGTCAGTGTATGTCAGCCAGGTAGGTCAGTGTATGTCATGTAGGTCAGTGTATGTCAGATAGTTAGGTCAGTGTATGTCAGGTAGGTCAGTGCATGTCAGATAGGTAGGTCAGGTCAGTGTATGTCAGGTAGGTCAGTGTATGTCAGGTAGGTAGGTCAGTGAATGTCAGATAGGTTAATGCTTGTCAGGTAGGTCAGTGTGTGTCAGCCAGGTAGGTCAGTGGTCAGCGTATGTCAGGTAGGTCAGTGTATGTGAGCTTGGTAGGTCAGTGTATGTCAACTAGATAGGTCAGTGTGTGTCAGGTAGGTCAGTGTATGTCAGGTAGTTAGGTCAGTGTATGTCAGCCAGGTAGGTCAGTGTGTGTCATGTAGGTCAGTGTATGTCAGTCAGGTAGGTCAGTGTATGACAGGTAGGTCAGTGTATGTCAGTCAGGTAGGTCAGTGTATGACAGGTAGGTCAGTGTATGTCAGATAGGTAGGTCAGTGTATGTCAGGTAGGTAGGTCAAGGTATGTCAGCCAGGTAGGTCAGTGGTCAGTGTATGTGAGCCTGGTAGGTCAGTGTATGTCAGATAGGTCTTTTTGTTGCCACCTAGAAACCTCCCTGCCCCACCCCATTTAATCAGAGAACGCCATGTATTCATAAAAAAAAAGAGCACCCCCTGTTGTTACTATACAAAAGAGCAGCCAGAAGATCACTGCTATTACCATAATAACACAGACTAATACAGTGATTTGCAGCTTCTACAATGATTGCTCAGGTATGAGTTATTTATACTTACATTGTGCCAAGCTGGACCAAAGTAACTATGCAATAAAAAGCATATCTAGACTTCAGCTTAAAAAAATAATCAGGCAAGTCTATAACCAGTGCTTTGCCATTTAAAAACGATGAAAGATTAAAATGACCATTACAGGTAAATGTGGCATTGGCTGTCATTCATTACATAAAAATTGTAACAATCATTGTGGACACTAGAGGGCAGTGTAGCCAATCAGAAGTCTAACAGTCTCTGGTTCAGATATTCTATAATATTTGACTTCCCAAACTTGAAGAAATTAATAAGCTACTACACCGGCCTGGTAATTAAAAGATTTTTTTTAATTTTTAGAGGCAATTATTTTAGAAAATTGAAAAAGAATATGCCATTTTTTGTGGTTATATTACAGACATTATTTTCTTTTATAGAAATCCGCTAAAAGTTAATAAATTATTTCCTTTTTTGCTTTGCACATAATTGTACCAAATAACAGAGTTAATGGACTGTTTCTTGTTTAGTGTTATACATAAAGCAACAGAAATAATAATGCTCATATTATTCATCCCTACGTATTTGCCAAAACTACATGACTGGTATAGATAATCTATAAATAAAAGTAGATGTAAACCTAGCCACTCAAATATTATATCAATTTAACATTTTAATATTAAAAGTAGTTTTCAATATTCTGAAATGTCTAGCATTTTATAAAAAAAAAAAAATACTTGTTGATCCTGCCATGAAGGGCCTTGTTCAGGCACTTCCTGTTATAGGTGGAGATCACGCTGCTCTGGAAGATTTTAATTCATTCGTTTGTTATTTCAGATGCTTCACCTGCCTTTACACACACATGAACTTTAATGGCATCCCAGTCTTAGTCCGTAGGATTCAATATTGAGGTGGCCCACCCTTTGCAGCTATAACAGCTTCAACTCTTCTGGGAAGGTTGTCCAAAAGGTTTAGGAGTGTGTCTATGGGAATGTTTGACCATTCTTCCAGAAGTGCATTTATGATGTCAGACACTGATGTGGATGAGAAGGCCTGGCTCACAGTCTCTGCTCTAATTCATCCCAAAGGTGTTCTATCCATGTCTTTATGGACCTTGCTTTGTTCACTGGTCCAAATGGTGGAGGGAGGATTATGTTGTGGGGTTGTTTTTCAGAGGTTTGGCTTGGCCCCTTAGTTCCAGTGAAGGGAACTCTTAAATCTCCGCTTTAATTCATTCCAAATGTGTTCTATTGGGTTGAGGTCAGGACTCTGTGCAGGTCAGTCAAGTTCCTCCACCCCAAATTCACTTATCCATGTCTTTATGGACCTTGCTTTGTGGACTGGTGCGCAGTCATGTTGAAACGGGAAGGGGCCATCCCCAAACTGCTCCCATAAAGTTGGGGGCATGAAATTGTCCAAAATGTCTTGGTATGCTGACATCTTAAGAATTCCCCTCACTGGAACTAAGGGGCCAAGCCCAACCCCTGAAAAACAACCCCACACCATAATCCCCCCCCCTCCACCACTTGGACCAGTGCACAAAGCAAGGTCCATAAAGACATGGATGAGCGAGTCTGGGGTGGAGGAACTTGACTCGCATGCACAGAGTCCCGATCTCAACCCGATAGAACACCTTTGGGATGAATTCGTATGGACACTATGAGCCAGGTCTTCTCATCCACATCAGTCCCTGACCTCACAAATGCACTTCTGGAAGAATGGTCAGACATTCCCATAGACACACTTCTAAACCTTGTGGACAGCCTTCCTAGAAGAGTTGAAGCTGTTATAGCTGCAAAGGGTGGACCAACTCAATATTGAACCCTACAGACTAAGACTGGGATGCCATTAAAGTTCATGTGCGTGTAAAGGCAGGCGTCCCAATACTTTTGACAATATAGTGTATTATTGAACTTACAAAACCCTCTGAAATCCCAGCCAAAGTTGCAAAAGAAAAGCCAAAAAAATGAGTTCCTCGCCACTTTTATGATTTTAACATTACACGAGGCTCAGTCCCACCCCCTCTGTCTCCTGATTGGCTCACTGGCTGTGATTGACAGCAGCATGGCCAATGGCTCCTGCTGCTGCCAAAAGCCAATCAAGGGTGCGATATCCCGGAGAGCCAAGGCCCTTGTGGACATCGCTGGATCGAGAGGGGGCTCAGGTAAATATTAGGGGGGCTACTGCACACAGAAGTTTTTTTTACCTTCATGTATAGAATGCCTGAAGGTAAAAAACCTTCTGCCTTTACAACCACTTTAATAATAAAAGATAATGATTGTTCATGATACACGTACACGGCACATTAGGAATAACTCAGTCAGGCTAGGCTCACATGCCAACAGTCTCCATGATGGATCAATTCAGAGGGTGGTAGAGCAGAGGCTTCCAGGCATTCAGGAGGTGATATTGTTGCCCAGCGCAGGGGCGGATCCAGGGGGGGGGCAACGGGGCAAGTGCCCCCTCCGAGAAATGCAGGTGAGTGTCACTGTGAGAGAGCCGCCGGGCGGCTCTGTGAGTAAAAGAGCCGCCGGGCGGCTCCATGAGAGAGAGAGCCGCTGGGTGGCTCCATGAGTGAAAGAGCAGCCGGGCGGCTCCGTGAGAGGGAGAGCCGCTGGGCGGCTCCTTGAGTAAAAGAGCCGCCGGGCGGCTCCGTGAGTAGAGGAGCCGCCGGGCGGCTCCGTGAGAGAGAGAGCCGCTGGGTGGCTCTGTGAGTAAAAGAGCCGCCGGGCGGCTCCATAGGTGACAGAGCCACCGCTGACATGTGTTTGTGAGCGGCTGCTGGCCAATCAGGGAACAGGCAGGCGGGGGAGCAGAGAGATGACATCATCTCTCAACGCCCGCCCTGCATCCCTGCAGTTCCCCCCCACCATGCAGGCAGCTGCGGCAGCAGAGAGATTACATCATCTCTCTGCTGCCTGTCTCTGGGACACAAGAGACCACCTTAGCAGGTGGCAAGTGACAATCTGCATCTGGTGACAGGCGACATGGCAAGTGACAATCTGCAACATGTGGCAGGAGACGTGGCAAGTGACATGCAAGTGACAATCCGCAACGTGGCAGGCGACGTGGCAAGTGACAATCTGCATCTGGTGACAGGCGACGTGGCAAGTGACAATCCGCAACATGTGGCAGCCGACGTGGCAAGTGACAATCTGCATCTGGTGACAGGTGACGTGGCAAGTGACAATCCGCAACATGTGGCAGGCGACGTGGCAAGTGACAATCTGCATCTGGTGACAGGTGACGTGGCAAGTGACAATCCGCAACATGTGGCAGGCGACGTGGCAAGTGACATGGCAAGTGACAATCCGCAACATGGCAAGTGACAATCTGCATCTGGTGACAGGCGACGTGGCAAGTGACAATCCGCAAGATGTGGCAGGCGACGTGGCAAGTGACAATATGCATCTGGTGACAGGTGACGTGGCAAGTGACACACTCGGGGCTCCCACTGATTCTGCATTATGGTGAGTTAAACTATTTAATTTTTTATAACAATGTAATAATAGTAATAATGCGCTTCAATCATCCTGACACCATAACAACCATGGTGCCGTGATGATTGAAGCGCCAACACCAGCCATTTCCCCGATAGATGTACCCCAAAAAAATATATTTTCTGGCAGTGCCCCTCCCGAGACTAGACTCTGGATCCGCCCCTGGCCCAGCGGTGGCCAGTCTATAAGGGGCCACCCCCTTAATCTCCATGTGGGGCGCATAGATTTCTACGAGCTTTTTTTTTTTTTATAGCATGTTTAGAGCCTGAGGCTCTAATTGGCTTTGAAAAGGTTGGGCTCTGCGCCCCGAGCCCACCCACTTATGACATTAGCAAATCAACATTCGCAATTGTCTTCCTGCTTCTCCTCTTGGCCAATCAGGACAGGGGGTCTTAAAGTGGTTGTAAACCCACCAAAAAAAAAAAAAAACCTGCAAGACAAAGCCATATTGAGCTAGTACGCATAGCATACTAGCTCCTTATGAAATACTCACCTTAGATCGAAGCCCCCGTATCGGTCCCCGTACACAGCTCTGGCTGGCCACATCGCTCCCGGAGTAACTCCGGGTATAGCGGGCTTCGGCGCTGTGATTGGCTGGGGCCGGGATGACGTCACTCCTGCGAGTGCGTGGGAGCCGCTGGTAACGGCACACTAGCTGAAGCAACGGCACGAATGTGCCATTGCTTAAGAGCGCATGTGCCAAAGACGGCAGCACATGCTGATACAGGGGAAATCTCCTAATCTGTGCAGGTTTAGAAGATATCTGGGGTAGCTACAGGTAAGCCTTATTATAGGCTTACCTGTCATCAAAAAGTGGCCTGTAAGGGTTTACAACCGCTTTAAAACTGGATTGACTGGGAGGAGAAGCCTGGGAAGTTCGCCTGCGATGTGGATGGGGTAAGTGCGAACCTGGCGGGGGGGTGGGTTTGTTTCCCCTCCCACCCCCAAAAAAATGGAGCACCAACCACTGCTGTTGCCTCCTAAATGTGTGTTTGTTTTTGCCTCTTGGTGATTTTGCACGGAACTAACATGTGGCAACCATGAGCCATACTTTTGGCTTGCAGTTGCGATCCTATTGGATTCAACAGGCGAGTTTGGCAGGTGGTGGCTTGACAAGCCAAGTTACATTTGCTGTGACTGCAAAGCATTATGGCCGCGGCATGCGTATGATCCATTCCGGCTGCCTTGGAAGGCTTTCGTTGTGGGTTGGCGAGAGAGGGCCGAGTGGTAAAAACACGGCGGGACCCCCCCGTTTTTACTACTTGACTGAACCAGGCCTAATGCCGCGTACACACGAGCTGACTTCTCGTCCACCAGAACTCCGAAGGACTTTTCGACGGAGTTCCGATGGAGTTCCAACGAAACGGACTTGCCTACACACGATCACACCAAAGTCTGATCGTTTCGAACGTGATGACGTACGACGGGACTAGAATAAGGAAGTTCATAGCCAGTAGCCAATAGCTGCCCTAGCGTCCTTTTTTGTCCTTCGGACTAGCATACAGACAAACGGATTTTTAGATCGGACTTGAGTCCGTCGGAAAGATTTGAAACATGTTCTATTTCTAGGTCCGTCTGAATTTTCAACAGAAAAGGTCAGATGAAGGTCCGATGAAGCCCACACACGATCGGAATGTCCGAAGGAATCGTTCTGGCGGACCTTTTCTGCCGGACAGTCCGCTCGTGTGAATGCGGCATTAGGGTGCACATCTAATTTAAAATGATATGTTTGAAAGATCCATTACTGGGCACGAATGGCTACTTAGCATATCGGAAGACCATAGTCTGTCCAACCACATGGACCATGCCTAGACCAGTCAGTGTGAAGGCAGTAAAGAGGAGAGGGGTTACTGCCATTATTACATGCCTAATGCATAACAATGCCCTGTACACACGGCCGGACATTGATCGGACATTCCGACAACAAAATCCATGGATTTTTTCCGACGGATGTTGGCTCAAACGTTTTGCATACACACGGTAGCACAAAGTTGTCGGAAAATCTGATCGTTCTGAACGCGGTGACGTAAAACACGTACGTTGGGACTATAAACGGGGCAGTAGCCAATAGCTTTTGTCTCTTAGTTTATTCTGAGCATTCGTGGCACTTTGTACATCGGAATTGTCCACACACGGTTGGAATTTACGCGAACGGATTTTGTTGTCGGAAAATTTTATAGCCTGCTCTCAAACTTTGTGTGTCGGAAATTCCGATGGAAAAAGTCCGATGGAGCCCACACACGGTCGGAATTTCCGACAACAAGCTCCGATCGCACATATTCCGTCGGAAAGTCCGACCATGTGTGCAGGGCATTAGAATATATTTTGTTTAAAATTTCTGGTTGCCATAGCAGCCAATCAAATCTTCTTTACATAATAGCCCACAGTAACATGCAAAACGTTAAATAACTTGTCATATTCTAAACACTGCATGCATTAGCACTACCCTCTGTGTGAAGGTAGTTTTCACATTTCTTTCAATAATTCTCCCAAAGTCAGCCAGGAGACATATGGGACTCCAGAACAAAATTTGCATAATGAGAAGAGCATGGCAAAAAAAAACAAAAAACAAAAAAAACTGAAAAAACATACAAAAAACGACAGACATAAATTACATTTTTTTTTTGTATTGCCTTGTCCATCTGGGAGAAGCTGCCATCAATCAGCACTCCTGTAATTTAAAACAACAGAAATGACAGCATTTGCAATATATTTGTTCAAGCCTTCCCGATGACGGATATCGGAATGACAAATATTGAGCAAAATGGCCTCCTCCTCCTGGGGGTCTTGTTGCTCGCCGCAGATGTGTGACACGCTGTTTATTGTGCTTTTCGAGTTCAAAGTGGTGAATGGTACACACATTCAAATACATATGGAACAATGGCCCAGAAATATTGTGCATTTAACTCAGTATTACCTACTTGTCACAGCATAGTTATAGAACAGACATCCAGATGTTGTCGTTTATGCTTTACATTCAGATGAAGGAAAAGTAATAATGGTTGAGGATTTTTAGCTCACAGAGGAATTAAATTTTTTCAAAAAAACTATACTTTTTTTTTATAATTACACTTTTTTAACTGATGATTTACATCTGTTTTTCACTGCATATATACAGTCTTTGTTTACAAAGAAACATTGAATGCATGATATAGAGTTCTTAGAGCACCATGGGTTAGCTGAAGAGACAGGAAAGCAGATGAAGCTTGCTTTGAGGCTCCCTTGTCTAACTGACACCTCCTACTGAGCTGTCTGATAAGTCACTGCTCATTGGGGGAGTGATTTAATGAAGGAGACATTGGGGGTTATTTACGAAAGGAAAATCCACTTTCCACTGCAAGTGCACTTGGAAGTAAAGTCGCTGTAAAGCCAAAGGCGGACATGCAAGGAAAATAAAAAAACAGCATTTTAGCTTGCACATGATTGGATGATAAAATCAGCAGAGCTTCACCTCTTTTCAGATCTACCCCTCAGATTTACAGCGACTGCACTTGCCTTTCGTAAATAACCCCCATTGCATCTACTTCAATTATTCAAATGTCTGCATGAAACAAATCTTGTTTTTTTCCATTTCGCATAATTAGAGAGTATCTAGCTTGTGTTGGAGACCACGCTGGACTTACTGGATTGGTCACTGGTTCTGAGTGGGTATTCGTTTGGGCAAAAAGGAAGGAATGTCTTCTGGTGGATAGTGCCCAGTGATGGTTGGTGGCGAAGAGCCCTCTCGGGGAATAGGTGGCTGCCTTTTCTGTGTGGCCTTAAGGTCATCATGTAGACTTAGATTAAACTAAAGGAGCACCTGGTGTCCAGAGAAACGTGATTTTTAAAATATGGTTCATGGATCTTTATTAAAAATGATCAACATATGTATCAAGCCAACGTGTTTCAGGGAATAGACTCCCCCTTCATCAGGGCTAGCAAACAAAACAAAGGATGAACAAAAGATACATATAGCTCTATCTATCTATCTATCTATCTATCTATCTATCTATCTATCTATCTATCTATCTATCTATCTATCTATCTATACAGTATCTCACATTTTTATAAATATTTTATTATATCTTTTCATGTGACAACACTGAAGAAATTACACTTTGCTACAATGTAAAGTAGTGAGTGTACAGCTTGTATAACAGTGTAAATTTGCTGTCCCCTCAAAATAACTCAACATACAGCCATTAATGTCTAAATCGCTGGCAACAAAAGTGAGTACACCCCTAAGTGAAAATGTCCAAATTGGGCCCAATTAGCCATTTTCCCTCCCCGGTGTCATGTGACACGTTAGTGTTACAAGGTCTCAGGTGTGAATGGGGAGCAGGTGTGTTAAATTTGGTGTTATCGCTCTCACTCTCTCATACTGGTCACTGGAAGTTCAACATGGCACCTCATTTTATTATTCTTATTATTCAGGATTTATATAGCGCCAACAGTTTACGCAGCGCTTTACAATATAAAAGGGAGACAATACAGTTATAATACAATAAAATACAAGAGGATTAAGAGGGCCCTGCTCAGAAGAGCTTACAATCTAATAGGGTGGGGCAGGTGGTACAAAAGGTTGTAACTGTGGGGAATGAGCTGGTGGAAGTGGTAGGAAATTAGTTGGAGACGTGATAGGCTTTCCTGAAGAGATGAGTTTTCAGGGATCGCCTGAAGGTAGCAAGAGTAGGGGATAGCCGGATAGATGGAGGTAGCGAGTTCCAGAGGATGGGAGAGGCTCTGGAGAAATCCTGGAGACGAGCATGAGAGGAGGAGATGGGAGAGCTTGAAAGCAGGAGGTCTTGAGAGGAGCGGAGAGGTCGATTTGGATGATATTTGGAGACAAGATTAGTGATGTAGCTCGGGGCAGAGTTGTGAATGGCTTTGTATGTTGTGGTTAGTATTTTGACTTTAATTCGCTGGGTGATTGGGAGCCAGTGTAGGGATTGGAGGCAAAGAACCTCATGGCAAAGAACTCCAGAGGATCTAAAAAAAAGAATTGTTGCTCTACATAAAGATAGCCTAGGCTATAAGAAGATTGCCAAGACCCTGAAACTGAGCTGCAGCACGGTGGCCAAGACCATACAGCGGTTTAACAGGACAGGTTCCACTCAGAACAGGCCTCGCCATGGTCGACCAAAGAAATTGAGTGCACGTGCTCAGCATCGTATACAGAGGTTGTCTTTGGGAAATAGACGTATGAGTGCTGCCAGCATTGCTGCAGAGGTTGAAGGGGTGGGGGGTCAGCCTGTCAGTGCTCAGACCATACGCCGCACACTGCATCAAATTGGTCTGCATGGCTGTTGTCCCAAAAGGAAGCCTTTTCTAAAGATGATGCACAAGAAAGCCCGCAAACAGTTTGCTGAAGACAAGCAGACTAAGGACATGAATTACTGGAAAAATGTCCTGTGGTCTGATGAGACCAAGATAAACTTATTTGGTTCAGATGGTGTCAAGCGTGTGTGGCGGCAACCAGGTGAGGAGTACAAAGGCAAGTGTATCTTGCCTACAGTCAGGCATGGTGGTGGGAGTCTCATGCTCTGGGGCTGCATGAGTGCTGCCAGCACTGGAGAGCTACAGTTTATTGAGGGAACCATGAATGCCAAGATGTACTGTGACATACTGAAGCAGAGCATGATCCCCTCCCTTCAAAGACTGGGCCACAGGGCAGTATTCCAACATGATAGAAACCCCAAACAAACCTCCAAGATGACCACTGCCTTGCTAAAGAAGCTGAGGGTAAAGGTGATGGACTGGCCAAGCATGTCTCCAGACCTAAACCCTATTGAGCATCTGTGGGGCATCCTCAAATGCAAGGTGGAAGAGCGCAAGGTCTCTAACATCTACCAGCTCCATGATGTCGTCATGAAGGAGTGGAAAAGGACTCCAGATGCAACCTGTGAAGCTCTGGTGAGCTCCATGCCCAAGAGGGTTAAGGCAGTGCTGGAAAATAATGGTGGCCACACAAAATATTGACACTTTGGGCCCAATTTGCACATTTTCACTTAGGGGTGTACTCACTTTTGTTGCCAGCGGTTTAGATATTAATGGCTGTGTGTTGAGTTATTTTGAGGGGACAACAAATTTACACTGTTATACAAGCTGTACACTCACTACTTTACATTGTAGCAAGTGTAATTTCTTCAGTTGTTTCACATAAAAACATATAATAAAATATTTACAAAAATGTGAGGGGTGTACTCACTTTTGTGAGATACTGTATATATTATAATAACAGAATAAACAATCATAATATATAAAATAAACATAATATAAAAAAATTATAAATAATACTATAAAAATATATAAATAGAGCTGGTGACCCCATTTGGTGAATGTAAAATTGGATACAAATTGAAAGCAAAAAAAATATATATACAGAGTTGAAATATGAGCAAGATCCTAATGCATAATAGGGGTATATACGTATTATACTCGGAGTCAATCTGTGGATAGTATAGGAAAGGAAAAAATAAACAGAGAACATTGACCTGAGGTGTGACCACGACCACGAGACCACGACTAGAAAGGGAGGAGGCAAAGGAAGGCAGACTTTATGCAGCCTGACTCCTCCTACAAAAAAACAAGCTGACCTGCGGTCAGCCTTTCACTTATGCTCATGAGTGTGTATATACGTCAGAGGTTTTTAACACAAATGATTTCTGATGTTTATATACACTCATGAGCATAATGTGTATATACCCATATTATCCCTTAAGATCTTGCTCATATTTAAACTCTGTATACATTTTTTTTTTTTTTGGGGGGGGGGTTGATCTGTATCCAATTTCACATTCACCAAATATAGTCACAGCTCTATTTATATATACTATATTTTTGTAGTATTATTTATATTTTTTTATATTATGTTTATTTTATATATTATGATTGTTTATTCATATATTATTTAAAAATATATATTGTTATATGTATTTTTTATCCATCCTTTGTTTTGTTTACTTGCCTTGAAGAAGGTGGAGTCTATTCCCCAGAAACGCATTGGCTTGATGTTGCTAATTTTTAATAAAGATGAACCATATTTTAGAAGTCACATTTCTCTGGCGCTCTTTCCTTTTTATCTAAATTTTACATTACTGGGCATTCAGAGCACTTTATCTCATTGAAAAAGTTCAGTAGAAATTTAGTAAATCAACAGTTGAGTTCTAACAACAGACTTCTTTTGGCATTGTATCCACAAAGATACAAAGCTAAACAAAAGTAGGCTACATCGCCACCTTGTGGTTCTAATAGGAAGCACAAAATATAAATATGCAATATTTAATGATTAGCTATAAAAAATATATTTAGAAATTGTATTGTTTTTTTCAGTCCTGACCATAATAAATACATAAAAAATATATATGTATAAAACCCACTGCAGTATCCCTCTAAAGTTGCACTTGAACAACATCTAACACAACCATGTTACAATTACCACTCTGATATTCATCTTAGAAATAATTTTGCGCAGCTGGTTGCTCTTCCCACTTATTTCCTCTGCTTGCCAGTTTCCTTATCATCATAATGGCCCTGAAGCTTTGCCTGCTACAATGCAGACCAGGTTAGATTTCACCATTGCTCTCTCAGAGAAGAGGGTTGCACAACGCACGCTCATGTGATGAGAGGTTACAGTGCCTGCAGATGTATTATTTCCTTGTTTTATCAGATTTTACTTGCTTGCATTATTGTTCTGAGGAGCTGAAGGGGAAAGATAACTAGCTGCAGAGGGAAAAATAACATGAACAACAAGGAAAACCCCCAGAAAACCATTCTTTCTTATTTACTGTAATTACTTACAGTAAAATCTATTTCTTGGAGTCCATTGAGGGGCACAGGAATTCAGAAACTGTTGGGATACCGCCTCCTACAGGAGAATTGGATATTGACAAACAGAAAAATTGTGGATCAGCACAGTATAACTTCTTCTACTCCCAGCATGCCTCAATGTTTTGGCAAAGCAGTACCAAGCGCATGATCATAAACACAGCGTGCTAGGACCTATGACCCTCAATGGACTCCAAGAAATAGTTTTTACAGTAAATACAAAATCCCTTTTTTTCTTGTCCATTGAGGGACACAAATTCAGAGATGCTGAGATGTTCAAAAGCAGTCCAATTGGGGTGGGCAGCAGCAACAAAACACTAATAGGCCCAAAAAAATAAACCATAACTGGGTACTGCCAATAGCTCAAATTGCCACCTGAAAAATGTTACGCTTGAAGATGGCATCAGATGAGGTCTAAACATCCACCTAGTACAGGGGTGGGGGGCAACTACACTACTTGTCCTATCAAGACTTTGTCTCTGGGAAAAACTGTCTTCCCATCATGCCTCTGCCTTTTGGGAGTCATGCTTGTAACTGTCAGTGTTGCAATGCCTCATGGGACATGTAGTTGGAAGGCCACATTTGCCCACCCCTGACCTAGCAGACCATGGAAAATGTGTAAAAAGAACACCAAATGGCAGCCTTCTGAAAAACGCTCACTGCTGAAAACCCCAAGAGCATGCACAGATCTAGTAAACTGCTCCTTGTCAGGAAAGGGTGGTCTTAACAACATAAACGTGAATGATGGTTTGTCTGAGAAATGGTGGAACAGGAAGATGGTTCTCCTTTAAGGGATAATCAGGATTGACAAAGAAAAAGTCAACCTTTCAAATAGGAGCAGTAACTATGAGGTAAACCTATACAGCACAAACTAAATCCAGGCAATAAAGATATGAAGCG
This sequence comes from Aquarana catesbeiana, assembly GCF_042186555.1. Classification (NCBI taxonomy): domain Eukaryota; kingdom Metazoa; phylum Chordata; class Amphibia; order Anura; family Ranidae; genus Aquarana; species Aquarana catesbeiana. The sequence goes on from NC_133329.1 coordinate 93,559,904, forward strand.
CAGCAAGACAGAGGGATAGAAGAATGAGTTGAGGTGAAAGGCCCGAACTGCTTTATTAAGGAAGGAAGTTCTGGGTCACAACACCACCTTATCCTTGCGTGAGACAAGAAAAGGTACTTAACAGGATGAGGCCTCCAGCCAGTGGCTGCCCGTCCATTAAAAGTAAAAAAAAAAAATGTCCCTTTAAGTGTGTGCGGGGAGCCAGACACAGAAGTGCTATGTGAAGCATTACATCATCGCAATCATGTGATTGCAGGCAAGCAAATCTATCGGCTGGCCTTTAGACTGCCCACAGAACGCAAAGCTCTGCGCTCTCCGCACTCCCACTCTGGCATTATGTGTCCAGTGGTGGTTAATGATTGGCGGGTCTGTAGGACGTAGGGCGGTGCTTTTATCGGACCCGCCAATCACTTCCGTTTTTTTGAGTGACTCATCCTGGCTGGTCCGATGGAACACGAGACATGAGCAGAGGAGTCAGCCGGTGACTGGGGCATATCACTGAAGAAGCTGCTAGGAGATAAGATAAGATAATACTTGTATTGTGCTCTCAGACCTGCAGTGTGATCGCAGCAGCTGCCTGTGTAGTGGATCTGGGGAGGAGGAGGGGGGAGTGCAGAGGCAGTGAAGGGTTGAGAAGCTTTTAGCGCATTCCCAGGACAGTACATCTGGATGGGGCTGCTAGTGTTAAATGTGTGGCGGGGGGGGGGGCAGCTATGCACCCAGTCTGTAATGTTATGCTAGTTATGTTATGCTGTTATGCGGACTGATCCCATGGAGCCACCAAAGCATCTACTGCTTCAGCTAGAAGATCTCTGTACCTGGACACAAACATGTCCAGTTTGTTGTTAAATCTGTAGGCCAGGAGGTCCACATCCTGTGCCCCCACCTGTGACTCAGGAGCTGGAGTAATGATGTCCTTCTCTAGAAGAACTGCTAGATCCCCACATCTGTGCAAAGACACAGGCAGGCTGGAAGTAATGACCCAGCATACCTCGTAATGAGGTAGATCCCATTGACCTGCATGGTCTACTCACAAAGTAAGTCTTTGTATATGTCATATATATATCTGGGACTGTGCCAGGGCTCTGGACCTGGAAAATGCTCTGCAGTAAACCTAACTTGTTCACTGTGGTCTGGAAATCGGCAAGTGCAGAGGCCTGTACCCAAAGGTGATGTTCCAGACTAGCCCTACAATGTCCAGTCCATCAGGGTTAAGGTATAGCACTCCAAATTAAAGCTGAGGAAAGACCAATCTAGTTGCATAAAGTAGCCAACTCAGCAGAAATGTAGTAAAAACCTTAGACTTTTCTCAGTAGAGCATGTGATACTCCAACCTGATCATGCTCCTGGTGGGTGCACTGTGGGCTCAAGCCATTTACAACTCTGCCCAAAGTTACATCACCTTGTCTCAAACCAACCAACCAATCACCCAAACCATCCTATCCACTCCTCCCCAGACCTCCTGATCTCTAGCTCCCTTGTGTCCTCCTCCTGTATTCATCTCCAGGACTTCTCCAGAGCCCCTCCCAACCTCTGAAAATCTCTACCCCAATCTGTCCTGCTGAACTGGCTGCATTCTGATCCATTTATCGCCGGCCTTAGGCAATCTCTGAAAACTCATCTCTTAAGGTGAGCCTATCCTACCTTCACTAAACAGCTGAATCTTTAAATTCTCCCATCAACTCATTCCTCACAGGTATTGCCTTTTGTTCCACTTGTCGCCCCCCCATATTAGATTTGGCCTTCCTAACCCTCTTGTATTGAATTTTATTGTAATTGTGCTGTCTTCCTTTGTAATGGGAAGCACTGCGCAAACCGTTGGCGCTATTTAAACCCTTTCTAATAATAATAGTTTTAACAATTCCCCAATCTAATCAATACCAAAAAAAGTTCTGGCTTTAGAAATACTTTATTTTCCCTTCTCTGTACTTATTCCATTTCCGTAGAATAGCTAATAAAAACACACTTATCCTTTAAAGGAAAGCTCCGCTGACCAGAGTTGAGCTTATTCCAGAGACTGCGCTGCACCATGACAAATTTTATGGCTGCAAAGTGACAAATAAAGGAAACATGATCTGTGAATTGGCATTCAGTGAAGGCAAAGCATTCCGATATATCACTCTATCACTTTAAGTGTTTTGTTCGCTTCTGCCAAAAGACAAAAGACAGCGATACTAATTGATAAAACTTGTATCTAAGCATATCATTGGAGCAGACATGCTAAGAGGTCCCATGCTGGTAAAGAAGCTTTGTGCGGGCGAAGGGGGGGGGGAGTTGCGCTTACTTGGTGAAAAAAGACAGGCGTCTCCCCTGCCTTCCCAGAGCTCCACTCTATCCACCACTTTGATCAAGAGACCATTGAGAAATCACACTCCAGCTCAGAGTACTTTTCAGGGCTAAAATATAACAGAGTGGCTTTGTTTCCTTGTAAACTAGTGTGACGCGAAAAATCACCAAGCGACATATAGAGCCACGAACAATCTGTCGGCATTTGCTTCTTAAGGTAGATTTAAATCCAATCACTAAAATCTCATATAATCTTTATCCTGTTAATGCTGTTTTGAAAGTCATTTTCAATCTTATGCATGTATGTAGGGACTTGCGACTGGCTAGATGTTGGTGCCAAGAGCAGAAGTCCATGCCCAGCTCCTCTCCTTGCTATAACAGTGACCCTTCGGGTGAGGCTGTACCCTCCAACATCTTGTGCCCACTCCATGCCAGAGGTTTCCTCCTAACATTCCCGGCCATTGACCTTTATATCTCCAAAGGAAGGCATGTCCATACATAAATAGAGTTGCTGCACTTTACTGGTGGTACTTGGTAAATGGCACAAACAGTCACATCACATTGTCATCCTACTTTAGTAGAAGGTCCGCAGTAGTCACATGTGAAAGCATCATTCAGCACTTTAAAGGGGTTGTAACGTCACGTTTTTTATTTTTTTCAACCACTTGCTTACTGGGCACTTAAACCCCCTTCCTGCCCAGACCAATTTGCAGCTTTTTGCGCTGTCACTCTTTGAATGACAATTGCGCGGTCATACAACACTGTACCCAAATGAAATTTTTATCATTTTTTTCCCACAAATAGAGATATCGTTTGGTGGTATTTGATCACCACTGCGTTTTCTTTTTTTTGTTAAAAATTAATGAAAAAAGATCGAAAATTTTGAAAAAACAAACAAAACAGAATTATATTTTGTTATAGAATTTTGCAAACAGGTAATTTTTCTCCTTCATTGATGTACGCTGATGAGGCTGCACTAATGGGCACTAATAGTTGGCACTGATGGGCACTGAGAGGTGGTACTGGTGGGCACTGATGAGGCGGCACTGGTGGGCATTTATAGGTGGCACTGATGGGTGGCACTGATGGGCATTGATAGGTGGCACTGAAGGGCACTGATAGGTGGCACTGATAACTGGCACTGATGGGAGGCAGGGATTGGCACTGATGGGTGGCAGTAATGGGCACTGATGGGAACTGGTAGGTGACACTGATAGGCAGCACTGCTAGGTTGCACTGATGAGGCACCGATTGGCACCACTGTTGGGCATTGCTAGGTGGCACTGGTGGGCATTGGTAGGTGGCACTGATTCGTGGCAAAGATATGCACTGATGGGCACTGGCAGGTGGAACTGATATGCACTGGTCGGCACTGGCAGGTAGCACTGGTGGGCACAGGTGAGGTGGCTGCGCCTCTTCCTCTTCGGGACCAATGTCCCTTTCACAAAAGCTGGTGATCGGCTTTTTTTTCTCCATACGCTGTCAGCGTGAGAAGAAAAAAAAAACTGATTACCAATCTTCTGTTTACATCACGTGATCAGCTGTCTTTGGCTGACAGCTGATCACGTGGTAAAGGGCCAGGATCGGAGAGGGGGCGCGCAGGGAGCGTGCAAGGGGGAGAACATCTATTGACGGCCTCCCAGCAATGTAGGTCTACACTGTAGCCATCATTCGGCTATAGCGCAGATGGGAAGGGGTTAAATAACAAACATGTCATACTTTCAAGGGTTTTGCACAGAGTGGCCCCGATCCTCCTCTTTTGGGGACCCTCAGCAGCAATCCTGGTTCCTCTCCACATCGAGTGCCCCCACGGAGAAGCGCTTTCCCTAGGGGCTCTTGTGTCCTGTTGCTGTGTCCATTGACACAGACAGCAGGACCCGGACCCGGCTCCTGGGTCATTGGATTTGATTGACAGCAGCGGGAGCCAATGGCTGCACTGCTATCAATCTATCCAATGAGGACCCTAGACACTGGCTGGAGCTGGTGTGCTTGTCCCCATTACTGGAAAGATCGGGTTCACGTAAGTAAAAGGGGGGCTCTTAGGGGCTGCTGCAGCACAGGAGGATCTTTACCTTAATGCATAGAATGTATTAATTTGAAAAACCTTGAGGGTTTACAACCCCTTTAAGTCAGCGATCTTTCCATAAAAGTCTCTCTCCACTTCATTAGTAATCACTGGGATGGGATCTCTGCAGTCACCTCCTCCACAGGTATACCTCTCCTGGGATCCCCCAGGGAAAGAGCCTCACTGAGGGAACTTACAACCTGCCCCAGCCCCCACCTCCATAAGAGTCAGGAAGCCCACAGCAAGCTCTCCTAGGTGCAGGTCTACCTCTCCCCAGCCTGCAGTCTTGTCCAGTGCCTACACTTGCTGGCTATATGTGCATAGATGTGGGATGTTTGGCTCCCTTGCCCCAACTGCACTAGGGCTCCTCCTAAGCTACCTTATAACTGGGCCCAATTCACTCATGACATCACTACAGGGGGGGGCTCTCACTAAAAGGGGCCTAGCACCTGATGACACCATCTTCTGTAACCAGACACTTTTCTGGAACAGAGCCACCTAGTGGAAGACTAACTAACTGCACCTGCCTACTTGCAGCTTTTATTAAAATAATACCTGGTCATACTTGCCAACTGTCCCATATTTGCCTGTTTTTATGCAGTTATCCCATGTTGTCTGTGTCCCGGGCTGTGTACTGGGAATTACAGCACAAGCCTCACTAAGTCTGTCTCTCTGTACCTCTAACCAGCAGCCTTATTTCGTTATGCCCATAGCTGATTCATGCTGTGAAGCTCGTATCCCCTCCCCTAAGTTATTAAATATAATAGATGCCTTCAGGAGCCATCATGATCATATGGTCTCTAAAAGTCAAGGAAGCGACTCCCGCCCAATCGGTGCCTGGCGAGGCAGGACATCCCCTCTGCGTGCTTCTGGATGCAGCTGTTGTGACTGTCACCCCGGGTAGGGTCTCATCTCTCTGGGTTGCTCCCCCATCATGCTCAGTATTGAAATATTGCCCATTGAGGAGATGCTGGGTGAAGTCATTATTACAGTGGTAGCAGGGCTCTGTGTACCTGAGTCTGGTGTCATTCTGTGAGGTATGACTAATTAATGTATGGATATCTGAAGTAATGTAAAGCTTTCCCCTAGGACTCTAATGTCACAGCTATACTTGCAGGCCAATGTCTTCTCTTCTGCAGGATTCTGGCTGCTCTTGGAACCATAGTACGGTGTTGTATATGCTGAATTATATGCAGGGTCTTGCTATTTTCCTTTGATGAATAAACCAGTGACAGAAAGCAGATAGGAAGCAGATAGTCAGTGTTCAGGCCTAGTGATTGGCTACTTAAGTCTGACATACTTGTAGGATGTTAACCAGGACCCCTGGTTTGTACTGAATCCAATCCATATGCAAGTTAGAAAAAGCCTGTTTATCCATATTCATTAAATTATATCTAAAGCTAAGGCTTTATTTTAGTTTTCAGGGAAGGTTGTGCACTATCAAGTAGGCTGTATGGAGCCCCATGATTTCTAATGGTAGCCCCCTTGCTAACCCTTACACTTTATATTGTACATTATACTCCTGACCCCTGTACAGTATACACTCTGTTGTACATTACACTACTGACCCCTTAAATGTATACACTATGTTGTACATTATATTAACCTGGTTGACATAGTCCTAACTAGTTTTGTTACACGGGTAAGAGGTAAGACTGCCAAAACCTTTAAATTGACCCTAACATGTAACCCTAAATAATCCCCTTACACCAAAGCTTAGATGTTGCCCTAAACTCAACTGAACCTTTTCTTTGCTTTGTGAATTTTAAGGTTCTTTGCGGTAAAAGCAAGGACACAGAGTATCACAAATTATACATACAATATACACATGCACAAGCCATCTATCCTTCCTAGCAAATGGGCATGGATGATGTATGTGATAAGTATACACTAAACATTACTTAACTTTGTTCTTCCTGGTGATGGAGTCTACTTCCCTCCCACTGCTTCCTGCCTACAACACTTACTGTCCTGAGCTTCATGAACCAGTCCAACAAGTTAATTAGTCGGTGAATAAGGGAATCCTAGTTTCTAAAAACAATGCATAGTGAAAAAAAATGCTTCATTTCATATATTGATGCTATAAAAATTACCCTAAAAAAATTACACTTAACATAAGCCTAGCACTTAACCCTTAACCTTACCCTAACTTTTACAATAGGCAGGCATGTGTACTTACCCAGTCACAGTCCTTTATCACTTCCACTGCTGCACTCCTCCTTTCTAAGCTCCAGTGTTGACTGGTGTCAAAGCTTAGACAAGGGTGAGACCTCAGGTCACCCCCCCCCCCCCCAAGCCTGATGATTGGTTACTTAGGTCTGAGCACTTTCACATAGGAAAGGTCCCCACACCTGGAAGCTCTGCCCGTTTAGCAAGAGCTCTGGTAGTGCAGAGAAGAGATAAGGTTTTTGGCTGGGCAGTAATACCTGCCTAGGGGTTGGGTGAGCTAAGTGCAAATACTGTCATTTTGCCCCGAATGGTGTCTTTTTAAGGCAGAATATAAATTGCTTGTGTTTATTCACTTCACATAATCATTCCAGTTAAAAATTTTTTAGATTCATTTTTCATCAAATGTTCAGAGCTGTTTTATGATGACCTCAAGGTTGTTTTTGTTTTGCTGCTGGCATGCATTTATAAACCATTATTGAGGATATGTCGCTGAGCACATGCACTCAACTCCTTTGGTCGACCATGGCGAGGCCTGTTCTGAGTGGAACCTGTCCTGTTAAACCGCTGTATGGTCTTGGCCACCATGCTGCAGCTAAGTTTCAGGGTCTTGGTAATCTTCTTATAGCCTAGGCCATCTTTATGTAGAGCAACAATTCTTTTTTTCAGATCCTCAGAGAGTTCTTTGCCATGAGGTGTATGTTGAAATTCCATTCACCAGTATGAGAGTAAGAGCGATAACACCAAATTTAACACACCTGCTCCCCATTCACACCTGAGACCTTGTAAAAATAACGAGTCACATGACACCGGGGAGGGAAAATGGCTAATTTGGCCCAATTTGGACATTTTCACTTAGGGGTGTACTCACATTTGTTGCCAGCGGTTTAGACATTAATAACTGTGTGTTGAGTTATTTTGAGGGGACAGCAAATTTACACTGTTATACAAGCTGTACACTCCCTACTTTTCATTGTAGCAAAGTGTCATTTCTTCAGTGTTGTCACATGAAAAGTTAGAATAAAATATTTACAAAAATATGAGGGGTGTACTCACTTTTGTGAGATACTGCATATATATAGTACAGCATGCCTTTTCTGTTTTATCATGCAGCACATACAGCTTGGCCCTGGTGTGCTCTTGCAGGGTATTCCCAGGAGCATCAGATACATTTACTAAAATATCAATGTGTAAAATTCACCTTAAAAAAAGAATTACCCTGCCACAAAAGACCTATTAAAGCCGCAATATTTCTTTACTGGTCAGTAAGCGTACTGACATTTGGAGATGAGGGAATGACCTTTCACAAACCTGCTGCCACGCTGCACATTTTAACCTTTTTATTTGCCGAAAACGACCTTGTCCTGCAAATAATCAGAATAAATTGCTCATAAGCTGTTTAAATTCCTCTTCGATATTTTTTGCTACGTTATGGCAATGTAATGTGTGCGCAACACAGGAAAATCCCTCAGCTACAAGTGAAGAATTTTAACTCCAAGGGATGACAGGGACAAAGCGTTGATGAAAAATATTGTCGTAGGAGTTTGAAAAAAAAATGTGGTAAACAGATGTAACTAGAAATAACGGGACTTTATAACAAAATTATTATATGACCCATTAAGCGGCCAATTCAACACTGACATGGTTCTCTGTTGCCACCTTCAGTAAACCCGTCCTGAGAACTATCATGTAACGATCGCTGGAGTGCATGTAGACAGTTAGCGACAGCAATGAGGATGCCTTCCAGTTAGTATTTACATCTACCTTTTTTTTATGATTGCACACCCCCAATGGGGTTCCCATACTCCCTTCAGACTGTTGAAGGTGCTTTTTAACAGAAACCTAGCTCTAGCTGAGCACACCTCTCCAGGGATTGGATAGACCCTACTGAATATTCAGACTGGATATTTGAATCTTGCAGCCCTAAGGTCTAGAAACTTCTTCTAGAGGCAGGGGGAAGTAATCAAAGTTTCAGCTTGTGAAACCTGAGAAGACCAAAACAAGCATACACTACTCCCGTGATTGGGAAGCCAAAAACTAAATTTGCCCAGTAGCCTAACTTGGAAGGTGCTACATATTGAATCACAAATGCACAAGCTAGTTAGAACTGTTGAGAATGTTTTTTGCAGTTGTTTTTGATAAATATTGTCAGTTGCTGACAATGTTACTCGCATGTCATCTGACACATCAAGTCGATTTCGCCACTTTGATTTCAGGCTCAATAATTCAGAGAATCCTGTCTTACTAAGTTTAATAGCTGGGATACGCTGTGATTTGCTCATACTAGAACTTGATATCCAGCCCAGTATTTATAAAATCAAACTTCTTTCTTGGGGCTTATGGGAAATCAGGGACATCATCCTTTGCTAAAACATTATTTATTTTTTTATATTCAGAGATCCATTCCTATACCCCAAGGATTATGGCTACCCCCAGTCAAGAACCCTTGCGCTAAGGTGTATTCTGTCCACTCCTGCTCCTGTGGACTGCTATTTTTCTGCTATCAGATTTGGGGTGTTTTCCTTAGCAGTGTAGTAAGTGTTCATTATAATGCTCCCTCGTGGCTCATTATTCTTCTAAGGCAGGGGTCTCCAAACTTTCTGAACAATGGGACAGATTACTGTCCTTTAGACTTTAGGGGGGGCCGGACTGTGGCCAATGGGAGTAGAAAGTGCCCTGGTGCAAGCAATGTACATGTTTGGCTGTCAATGGGAGTGTTGGCATCAGTGGGAAGAATAGTGGGAGTGTTATTATCAGTGGGAGAAATACTGCCCCGTCTTTGGTGTCAGTGGGAGGAATAGTGCCTTATCGTTGGTGTCAGTGAAAGAAATGGTGTCTCATTGTAGGTGTCAGGGGCAGGAATAATGCCCCATCATTAGTGTAATTGGGAGGAAAGTTGCCCCATCATTGGTGATAGTGGGAAGAAAAGTATCCCATTGTTGGTGTCAGTGGGAAGAAAAGTGCCTTCTACCAGTGGGAGAAATAGTGCCCCAAGGGCCTGATAAATGCAAGCAAAAGGACGCATCTGCCCCGTGGGCTGCAGTTTGGAGACCACTGTTCTAAGGGCTTGCTGGAGAGGAAGCTGTACCCGAGGAGCCTCTCTGCTCTGACTTTATTCTGTTGATCTTCTTGACCTCTGCTGCTGCTTCTTGTACTTTACCCCACACTAGTCATCAGATCACCAGTCATAAGGGGGTGGGCCTGATTTGAAAAAACAAGGTCTGCTTAAAGTGATCCCCAGGACAATTAAAGGGGGTGGATCTCTCTAATGAGAACATAGACTGTACAATAAACCTAACATGGGTTCTATCCTCAGAGCAGGAAACAGAATCATGTTTAAAGAGACTGCAGTCACATCCAGATTAACTTTCTTAATCTGTCTGATTGACTTTTTGACCTTAGCCCAGTTGTAGTACCTTCTGGTTATCATAAATGGCTTACTGGTAGTGACTGCTTTATATTTATTTTTTTTGCTCTTCTTTATTTTTTTTAAACAAAACCATGAATTTTATGTATACTTTTATAGAAACTTCAATTGAAAAAAAAAAAATATAATTCTAAGCACATCCTTTTGTCCCGATGAAAACTATTATGCTGCAGCATTCTAGGTTGGTCATTAAGTCCTTGGCCATGGTTGTCCTTTTTGATATTTGGGTTTACGCAGCCAAAGAGGATTACATCATGTTACAGTGTTCTCTAAATGCTTTCACAAATTCCCTTCAGTCCATTGATGAGCTTGATACATTGACCACTTTCCCAGAGTCTCCTTGTGTTAATAAAGCTTACTAAAGAGCGAGACCAAACTGTCAGTGAGCCTTATGTACTCTCATACACAATGTTCCATTTCCATTCCACCCTAAAAAATTGTTTTATCTGAGCTGTATCAAAATGAACGTCTATATGCAAGAATGGCAAATAAAAAAAAAAAATGCTGAAAAAAAAATAAACATATAACAAAAAAAAAAATAATTTTTTTTTTTATCCATCCGTCAGTTTGTAACCTGGCTTATAATTGCTTCAGAGGTGCACCAAGCAATGACCTTTTTCCGTAACGGCTCATTCGATAATCAGCGCTGATTGCTCTGAACAGATGGCCAGAGATACTTTGTTTCTGTGAGACGGTTTGCATTAAGAAGAGTAATGTAAATACCCATTATTCATTACGGCAAAACCGTATTTGTCAACTTGTTTATTGTCAGGCCAGATGCAAGTGTAAAACGTAATGTTTTGTTTGGCAGGGAGGCTCTCCTGCTTGGCTTAATGACCTTGACATGGTGGTGATCACTGCTCAAGAAGAACCTGCATGGAAGTCATTACCGGGGCTGAATGAGATATAAAAGAGTAGCAGCCGAAGTCAGACCTCGCTTGGTATCACTTGCGTTACTTGAAAGGATATCAAGTGAGTTTGCTGGGATCTTCAAGTGGAGGTCCTTAACTATGTCAGCTGTCAACTTATCTTGCAAATGAAATGCAGACAATGTCCTTAGAGATTTCCTATGAAGTTGCTGTCTTGAGTTTGAGGGTTACATGGCAAATCCTCAGGCATAAAGTGGACTGAGGATCATATGTTTTAGAAATTAAGTGCATGTATGCTAAGTAATGTGTAAGTGTAACACTTCCAGGTATTAATAACCTCTCACAGAAATCACATCATCTGCTTTTCTCCAGAAGATTGGGACATCTTTGTCTAAGCATCATCCAGGGTCAGCGTCTGCTTCCTGGACTGAGATGAAGGCTTAGAGATGATACAGTCACGGAAATCCTGATGCCTCAGCAGTCTCTGGCTGTGTTCCCAAATGTCTGACAAAGATCTGCCCCTACGACAGCTTCTCACTTTTGAGCGAGTGCTACAAAGTTACAATATACAGTTTGATCCCTGGAGTAGAGGAGATTCAGTAAATGAGTCCTTCCACCTGCAGCAGACATCAACTCAGCCTAGGCAAAGTCGCCTGACTAAAGCTCTAAAATGGCTTTACATTGTTAAGGTAGAAATATAGGCAAAACAAGGGAGGGTTATGTAACAATAACTCACGGTGGAGCTGCTGATTTTGACCGGGCTGTTTCCGCCACCCATTACCTGTATTTTCACCACATCAGGAACCTAGAGTCCATATTGAGCTTTTCATCCACAACTTATGAACCAGTCACTTTAGTACTTTTTTTCCAATGCTTTAAAGGGAGATAAACGAAAGAAGTAGCAGGAAAGAGGTAGAGAGAGAGTTTCAGGAAAGTTCAAATACCTTTTCTGTCTTTGATCTTTGAGTACTTGAATTTCTTAAGGACGAGTATTCCTTCAGTTCCAGATTTCATTTTTTGCACACCCGGATAGGCCTCTCTCACTGACCTAGCAGCCGGAGCGAAGCACGAACAAGAAAAAGTCTCTGCCACAGACTTGAGAAGAATAAAGTAACTGCACGATCCTCTGCCACAGGACATAGTAGTTTTAGACAAACAGCAACACAGTACCAGAACCTTTAAGCCGACCCGGCAGTACTATGTGGTAGGTTGACTTAAGATGCGTCCTCCAATTGAGTCACCAGGCCCCTCTCCAGACCAGCGCTCCGCATGATCCTTCCAAGATGGATCCCTGGATTCTTCTCAATTGTCTGGCTTTTTCCCGCAGGACAGACAGCACAGGACCATCTCTGCAGTAGTAGTAGTAGGCCCCGGACAGACTTCTGGGCCCACCCACACACTGCAGCAACACAGTCCAGCACGGAGGACCACGAGGTAGGACTCCTAGCACATACCTGTCGGCCAGGAGAGCCAGCAGGTGGAAAGAAAGAGACCAAGAAAAATGGCGTCTGTCCCTTAAATACCCCTTCCCAGAATGCATCGCAGGGGACAACCTCTGCCGAGTTACTTCTGAGAAAGAAGAGCACTCAATTCACCTCAGTCTATTGCTTTCCAGCTCCAGTCTGTAGTGACACCGACATCTACAGGCGATGGAGTGGAACTGCACGCAAAACAACCAAAGCTGGAACAGAAGCTAATTTAGCCATAGATTAAATCTGAACTATGTACAGAACAGATGACCCACTAAATTTACACATAAGCGGTAGATTAAAAATCTACCAGCGCTACAGTTATTATGCCTCTCAGATTATTTTTCGCCAACTGTGTCCCATTGCGGAGATTTCCCATCACTTCCTGTCCCATTGCCAAACAGGAATTGAGAGTAGATACCTGCAAATTAAGGGAATTCCCTGGGGACCCCCAGTTCACCATTAGAAGATTTCCCCTCTATTACTTTTCTGGGTATTTACATTTACTTTCACCTTCAATTATAACAGTAAACAGGACAAATAGAGAGGGTGAATTTCCTTAATGGGGACACAGACGGCAATAAAAACTGACAGGTGTTCTAATCCCTCTCCACTCTATCCAAAACTAAAGAAAAAAGTTTTGCCTTTAGTTATACTTTAAAATGTTCAACTTTTTTAAAAAAAACAAGATGGATCCCTCCAATATACCTGTTACCTCTGGATTTGGGGAGTGTGTGACTTTCTATTCCTCCTAGGATGCAGTATTTGGGCCTGACTGGTCAATTTCCAAGGCCGAACCCTGTCATGTCTTAATCCTCTGAAAGTTCTATCACAGACCATGAGGAGGGGGCTGCCTCCAGGTAAACCTGCTCTCAGTTCATATGTTGCTATATATGTTCCATAATTGGGAACTAGTTTTTTGAGTAAGGATCTACTCTTTACAGAGGAACCTTAATGGGGCAGTGTGGTTTCATAGGTATTTGTAAATGTATGCAACGGAAATCTTGGGAAAATTTTGTAAGGTTTTTTCGTTGTCTAGATGGACAGTGTGCCGGGGAATTGTTTGTGATGCTTGAATACGGATCAGGAAGTTAAGTATCAGTGGATTCAGGGGTGGCCTAAATGGGCAAGGTGACAGGTTTCTTTATACTGAAAGTGCATTAAATTGTAAGATTCTAACACTGGCCGTACACACAGCAACATTATGTCCGGTTCCATTCAATCATTTTCATTCATTAGACTGATGTAAACCAAAGGTAAAATGACTTGCATGGAACCAATTGTTTTTAATGCCAAAAGCTTAAAACAATCAGTTTACTTGTTCAACCAAAAGTTACACAAACAGCATTTACTGTAGAGATCGAAAATGTCCAACTGATCTGATTACATAATGGATTCAGTGCTCCAAAAACAGTCAAAAAAGATCTAAATAACACAATTTATGTTCTAGAGCAGGGGTCTTCAAACTTATTAAACAAAGGGACAGTTTACTGACTTTTAACTGACTAGTAGAAAATGCGTCATCTTTGGTATTATGGGAGGAATAGTGCCCTGTTGTTGGTGTCAGTGGGAGGAATAGTGGCCCATCATTGGTGTCAGTGTGAGGAATAGTGTTCCATCCTTGGTGTTATTGGGAGGAAAAGTGCCCCATCATTGGTATCAGTGGAAGGAATATTGCCCCAACATTTTTTATCAGTGGAAGGAATAGTGCCCCATCATTGGTATCAGTAGGAGGAATAGTGCCCCATCATTGGTGTCAGTGGGAGAAATAGCAGCCCATCACTAGTATGAGTGGGGGAAATAGCGCCCCATCACGGGTGTCAGTGGGAGGAATAGTGCCCCATTGTTGCCATTAGTGGAAGGAAAAGTGCCCCATTGTTGCCATTAGTGGAAGGAAAAGTGCCCCATTGTTGATGTCCATGGGAGGAATAGTGCCCCATCATTGGTATCAGTGGAAGAAATAATGCACCATCATTGGTGTCAGTGGGAGAAATAGCGCCCCATCACTGGTGTCAGTGGAAGGAATAGTGGCACATCGTTGGTATCAGTGGGAGGAATTATGACTCATCATTGGTATCAGTAGGAGGACTAGTGCCCCATCACTGGTGTCAGTGGGAGAAATAGTGCCCCATCACTGGTGCCAGTGGAAGAAATAGCGCCCCATCACTGGTGCCAGTGGAAGAAACAGCGCCCCATCACTGGTGTCAGTGGAAGAAATAGCGCTCCATCACTGGTGTCAGTGGAAGAAATAGCGCCCCATCACTGGTGCCAGTGGAAGAAACAGCGCCTCATCACTGGTGTCAGTGGAAGAAATAGCGCCCCATCACTGGTGTCAGTGGGAGGAATAATGCCCCATTGTTGCCATTAGTGGAAGGAAACGTGTCCCATTGTTGATGTCCGTGGAAGGAATAGTGCCCCATCATTGGTGTCAGTAGGGGGAATAGTGCCCCATCATTGGTATCAGTAGGAGGAATAGTGACCCATTGGTGTCAGTAGAAGGAATAGTGCCCCATCGTTGGTGTCAGTGGAGGAATAATGGCCAGTTGTTGGAGTCAGTGGATGGAATGGTGCCCTAAGGATCGGATGAAGGCAAGCAATATGCCACATCTGGCCCCCCCCATGCCACAGTTTGGAGACCAGTGTTCTAGAGTGACAATGGTCTCTCTTTGTACTTGAGCTATAGCGGAGTAGTGCTGACACCCTAGTCTGATTGCTTGATTTGGACTACAAACACCTCTTCCTCTTCTTATCTCCATTAGATGAAGGGTATTGCTTTGAAGTTCAAAAAAGATTGCTGAGAAAACAAATGAAATTGTTTGAGATTTCAGTCCTGTGCACAGGAAGTTACAGGGAAACTGCATTTCTGACAGGATCCACATTTTTTTCCCCTGTAATTGCAGGAAATATATTTAGCCCTAAAACATTTTTTTATGCTAGACAATGAAACACTTTTAGAAAGAGAAATTCTGTATGTGTAATACATTTGTGTTGCACCTGAAAAGTCCCAGTATTTTGTCATATTACCTAAAAAAATAAAACTAATGCAGCTACCACATCTAATTGGAATTGGAATTGGAAAGCGGCAAAAAAAATATTACTTTTCAATCATAAGCATGAAATTACATCATCAAAATTATTTTTGGATAGAGAGGGAAAGGGTTACAGCATTTGTCAGGTTTATATTGCTGTCTCTTTTGGGGAGATTTCCTCTCGTTTCTGGTCAGAGTAGGAAGGGATGTTAGATCTCTCTAATGGGGGTCACTGACAAAAAAACAAACACTTCCTATGGGGCATTGTCTTTTCAACCTTATTCCAGCAAGTCACCCTTTAAAATTATGCACATAGTCTCAAGGCACCCCATTTTAAAATGTAAAAAACTAAGCAAATAGTTTTACATAATGCAGAAAAATCCACATATTGTAGGACACCCAACGTTATTGGTGATTTATTCTTCCAAAGCAATTCACCTTTGCACACGGGTACTGACTAGTATTCCAATGTTTCTCTTCTCCCTCAGTTTCTCTCCATCACTCAGCTAATGTGACCCCAGTGCTGACGGAGAGGGGAAGTGGAGGGGCAAACAAGGATGCTGTGCAGGCACCCAATGTCCTCCTTATCAATCAATGGCATTATGGGTTGTTGTTAGGACAGCAGTAGCTGGAATGTTGTAATGGTGCACATTGAAAACCTGTGGCTTTGTCCAAGTAGGTTTGATCCAGTTGCTGGCTTTTTTATTATTATTATTATTTATTATTTGTATACACATTTTGGATAATTTTTAGGCATATTTTCCAGGGCAACCCTGAAGAAACCTGAAAGCACCCCGGGTTGCCTGGGCACCCTGGTTGAAAAAGGCTGCTATGGGGGCACATAGAGAAGGGGAGGAGCCAGGAGCCCTGGCGGGGGACCCCAGAAGAGGAGGTTCAGGGCTGCTGTGTGTAAAAATTATTGCACAAAGCAGATAAGTATAACATGTTTGTGATTTTATTTTTGAAGAATTCTAGACTTTACAATCACTTTGATTGCTGTCTCTGTTTTCAATGGAGAAATTTCACCTCATGTCCCGTTCCTGTGGTCCTTATACCACAATGGAAAGTATAGGGAATCTTCTCCTCTACAGACACCTAAAACCAGAAAAATACTCAAAAAGTCTTCCACAACCACCACCACCATAAATATTTAAAATGTACCTTTTAATAATTTTCTAAATTAATATCGCCTAAAAGGCACACATCAAATATCAGAACACAATCACTATATATATATATATATATATATATATATATATATATATATATATACAGGGCTTTTTATCAGCGCAGGGGAACGTAGTTCCGGCAGCTCCAGCACTGAATGTGCCAAGGGGTGCTGGGATGTGCTGGAGAGTCTATTGATGCTGGCTGCTGGGGGCTCTATTGCTGCTGGTGAGGGATCAATTGTTGATGGGTGAGATTTACTGTTGAGGGAGGAATCGATTGTTGCTGGCTGCTGGAGAGTCTATTGATGTTGGATACTGGTAGATCCATCGTTGTTGGCATAGATCTATTGTTGCTCAGGGTATTTTCTTGTGGGGATCTATTGTTACTGGGAGGGATCAATTGTTGCTGGGGGATCTATAGTTTCTGGGGAGGTCTATTATTGCTGGAGGATCTATAGTTGCTGGGAGGGATCTATTGTTTCTGGGGAGATTTGTTGTTGCTGAGGGGATCTATTGTTGCTGGGGGATCTATAGTTACTGTGTGGATCTATTGCTGCTGGGGGGCTATTATTACTGACTGCAGGGGACCTATTTTACTGCCTTTCATTATCAAATTCCATACTACTTACTACCGAAAAATGATACTTTTCTGTATTCTCTAGGTAAAAGGTGAAACCAAGGGAAGGTGCTCAGAGGTGAGTAGGGGACAGAGAAAAGGGGTAACTCTGAAAGGGGGAGTACCTGCACCTATTCTCTGAGAAAAAAAGCCATATTATATTTATTTATATTTATTATTATATTTATTTCTATAAAACACCCGTTTTATAGAAATGGGTGTATGAGGAGTTCACCAAAGTGGTACAACTGCAGCCACTTGAGGTTCTCCCAGCAAAGAAGCTCCGGCTGACCAAGCCCAGCAAGTCGGCCACACTTCACATCGATCTGTGCAAGGCCACCTCGCCGGCTGGCGCTCTGCAGTACCTCCTGCAGTTCACACGCAAACCCGTGGAGCCGGAGAGCATGGAAGGAGTGGTGGGGATCCTTCTGGAACTTTACTATAAGGAGAATGAGACCTCTATGCATCTGAAGATCGTATCGCTGCTGGGCTTGTTATCTAAGACTGCGAGATTCTGTCAGGACTCGGTGGTGGATGATGTCATCAGTTCCATGATGTCATCATTCCCTTGTGTTTTTCTATGTTGCACCTGCTGAGCTGAGCCGTTCCAGGAGGGATCTTTGGTAACCTTGGGAGAGTGTCCAATTTTTCCAATACCCTTGGGGAGATATCAGGCTTATCTAATTCTTAATTGCGGTGAGTGCATCACCAAAGGGGTGTTCCCGAGGTGGATTGGTGACGGTATTCAGGAAAGGAACGTCTGCTGTTTAAATTTCTGATGGGAAACGGCACTGTACACTGATTTAAGGACTTGTGCATGGACTTTGACGTGGCTCACTTTTTGTGTGGGCGATGTGTATAGCCCACTGAATGTTATTTTATTGCACTGAATATTTCTAGATATTCTGCTAGCGCTGTTAATGCTGAGTTTTTTATATATATGCATATTTTATATATATATATATATATATATATATATATATATATATATATATATATATATTAATATATATATATATATATATATATATATATATATATATAAAACATGTGCACAGGCCTGTCTATCAGATATATGTATAGTAACCAGCCTTTGGATATCTCAATAAAACTTTTACATCAAGACAAAAGAGTCCATGGAGCCCATTTCACCATGTGTGTTAATAATTATTCCTTAACAAAACCTTTCATCTTTGCTGAATAGTCTATCCCAAATGTATATATCCTTATGGATTTGATGAGAGTATTTCACATTTGTTTTACTTTGCAATAGATATCTCTTCCACATAGACAATCTAAACTGAGATCATGAACATTTGGGATTGGCTCCAACATCCGACGGATAGCTCAAGAATAATTA
Source organism: Aquarana catesbeiana (assembly GCF_042186555.1). Taxonomy (NCBI): domain Eukaryota; kingdom Metazoa; phylum Chordata; class Amphibia; order Anura; family Ranidae; genus Aquarana; species Aquarana catesbeiana. The sequence continues at coordinate 93,578,360 of NC_133329.1, forward strand.
GTAAATGCATAGCTTCCAACATTGTGAAATGATGAAAAGGGACACCTTATAGCACATAGTATGTACAAAATGGACACTGCCCAGGGGCCACAAAGGTCGAATATGCAGAAAATAATTAGCTAAAACACCCAAGTGCTTTTTTTTTTACCTCTATTTTTCCTCTATATGAAAATAATAGAGGTTGGATAAAAAGCTTAGTGCAGGATAACACTTCTTTTGTAAAATAGTATAGAGGCGTACACATTAGACTACAAAGAAGGACAATTGAGGCTACATGAGGGACAGAGGGATTTGGTCTCAAATGAGGGACAGCTGGGAGCTATAGTAAATGTTTCAAACAAAACAAGTTATCACAACATTTTCACCTGGTAATCCTGCAAATAACACACTTTCAGCCCCTGGGTGGCTACATTACTCCTACACTGTATCTATGGAGGGGGCCATGGTTGTCACCCTAGGCTGCTCTCCTGATATGGACTACATGTCTGTATCCTATAACCTCTTGACACCAGCGGCATGCATATATGTAGCCTCGCTGCTCCCAGCGCGGTAGCCGATGATGATCGGTAAGCTCCCGATGCATACTTGTGATTTGATCATGTGACCATTGTGACAGCCAATCACAGCGGGCACATAACACAAATGCCTGCCTCCGCCTCCCGGCTTTTAGAACTTTTAAAGAGCATGGAGGCGGTCGAAGGGGTAAAGGAAGAAGTCCAGTTATGGGTATTTTGACACAGTTATGCTGCGTACACACAATCAGAAATTCCGACAACAAAATCCATGGATTTTTTCTGACGGATGTTGGCTCAGACTTGTCTTGCATACACACGGTCACACAAATCTTGTTGGATATTCGGAACGTCAAGAACGCGGTGACGTACAACACGTACGACGAGCCGAGAAAAATGAAGTTCAATAGCAAGTGCAGCTCTTCTGCTTGATTCCGAGCATGCATGGAACTTTGTGTGTCGGAACTGTGTACACACAATCGGAATTTACGACAACGGATTTTGTTGTCGGAAAATTTGAGAACCAGATCTCAAATTTTGTGTGAAGGAAATTCCGATGGAAAATGTCCAATGGAGCCTACACACAGTCGGAATGTCCAACAACAAGCTCCCATCGAACATTTTCCGTCGGAAAATACAACCGTGTGTACAGGGCATTACATTGGTCCAGTTGTGAACCAATGTAACTATGCATGTACCATACCTGTGGGATCCCTCTAGAAGCTGGAAATCGCTGTAGTTGGCACTGCTACTCCAGTGATCTCCACATGCTTCTGGAACTGGTGCTGAGTGGCTGCCTGCTGCATTGTGAACACAGGAAGTCACCCGCTCGGCAACAATGCCCCAATACATACAATAAAAAACAAAGGAGAAAGTTACCTGCGCACTATCCCAAATCCCTCTGCCTATTTAAATAAATGGATGTTTTTTTAGTATCACTCCAGTGGCCATTAAAGTGTAAGCTCACCTGACCCTCTTGTCCTGTCCGTTGTCCTCTGTGGCTTTGTGTCCACCATGCAGCCTTGTGCCCAGTGTCCACCAATGCAGCCTTGTGCCCACCAATGCAGCCTTGTGCCCAGTACCCACCAATGCAGCCTTGTGCCCACCAATGCAGCCTTGTTTCCACCATGCAGCCTTGTGCCCACCAATGCAGCCTTGTGCCAAGTGCCCACCATGCAGCCTTGTGCCCAGTGCCCACCAATGCAGCCCTGTGCCCACCAATGCAGCCTTGTGCCCAGTGCCCACCAATGCAGCCTTGTGCCCACCATGCAGCCTTGTGCCCACCAGTACAGCCTTGTGACCACCAATACAGCCTTGTGCCCACCAATGCAGCCTTGTTTACACCATGCAGCCTTGTGCCCACCAATGCAGCCTTGTGCCAAGTGCCCACCATGCAGCCTTGTGCCCACCAATGCAGCCTTGTTTCCACCATGCAGCCTTGTGCTCACCAATGCAGCCCTGTGCCCACCAATACAGCCTTGTGCCCAGTGCCCACCAATGCAGCCTTGTGCCCACCAATACAGCCTTGTGCCCACCAATGCAGCATTGTGCCCCGTGCCCACCATGCAGCCTTGTGCCCACCAATGCAGCCTTGTGTCCACTATGCAGCCTACCTGTGCAGGGGAGGAGAGGAACAGGAGAACCTCCCAGATTTTCAGAGCGCAGCGCAGGGAACACAGCGATAACAGCTTTCATTTCAATTGCCGTGTTCCCGCCGTGCAACGTCATATACAGCCCCGCCCCCTGGCCGGGGAACTTTGATTGACAGATCACCCGTCACTGGGATTGGAAGGGTGATCTGTCTATCAAAGTCCCAGAACCAGGAGGCGGGGCTGTATCTGACAGCGAGCGGCGGGGAACACGGCAATTGAAATTAAATTAAATGTGTTCCCCGCGCTGCGCTCCGAACACCTGGGCGGCTCTCTCTCGCAGTGTCAGCGTGGAGAGGGAGGGAGTGAAAGGGGGGATCTCCCGCACGAGTGACAGGACGCTCTCCTCAGGAGAGCCTATGTTATTATGATGGTCGGCGGCCCAAGCAAGATGCGGGCATTTTAATTGGGGGGGCACATGAGGGGGCACAGCAAAATGTTGGGGGGGTCATGGCCCCCTCTGGCCCTACGTTAGTGACGCCGATGCCCCTATAGTGTGCACAAGCAGGCAACATGTATTTTTCCAACTTACATCCAAAGTTAGTAACCAGTCCATGGGCTTGTTTTTGTTGTTTTATTTTGGGTAAATAACTTGGATGGGGTCTAGGGGTATATGGGATGCTCAACTTGACTTGAAACAAACTTTGAGGACAAAACTTCCTATTTCTGTACAAAAATATACAAAGCTGGATCTTGGACTTTCTACTCCCTCCGGAGTGGCTTCTATCTCTTAATGGATCAGCAACACAGTCTCTGTGAAGGAGCACTTGGTCCCCTTTAAATTAAGCTCTTCAGACCCCAGCTAGAAACTACCAGCCCACCTGGCTGCCTTGAAGAGTTTCCCAGAGCAAGGGATTCCAGAACAGAATTGAAGCTCTACCAGGGAGAACTGGTTGGGTATGGCACCTAGCAGCTCTCTCCCCTGTAGGCCCTGGTGGTTTAGAGGTACTCACACTATCCTTGCCTTATAGCTGTAGGTGGTACTGCTTTCAGGCCTTTTGGTAGGCTAGTTTCTTTCCAGGCTCACAGGCTGTCCTTCCCCGGTGAACTGCAGGTAGGGTTGCCACCTCATCCCTTTAAAACCGAACACATATTAATTACACAGGTTCTATGGTTTGATTAAGGTGGTAATTAAACTCACTTGGTGCCTTATCTACATTAAATTAGCCTCAAAACCTGTGTAATTCATATGTGTTTGGGTTTAAAGGGATGAGACGGCAACCCTAACTGCAGGGCAGTGGAGATCCCTCTTTGAGCTTCCTTCCTTCTTCCAACCTATTCCAACCTCCAGCCTAGAGGCAGACTCCCCTTTCTTCCGGGGCCCCCTTCAAGGCCATACACAGCACTCCATCTTACACCCAACTTCCCTGCTGGCCAGGATCCTCAATATTTATGGGCTGGTTCAGCCACCCTGCCAGGCCTCCTGCCTGGGGGTTGGCCATATTCCCATAAATATTCATATCGCCGTCTCTATACTAGTTTCTAGAAGTTTCATGTAACCTCTAGAACCAGTGGGAGGTGATAGAGACTTTCCAGCCTGACTTGAATTTGAACCCTGACCCAACAACCATGAGTCAAGTACATTTTTCTATACCTATTCTAGCACTAGACGGTGCTACATAACTCTTTTAAGGTTTCCTTTTGCTTGGATCCTATTGGTGAGATTTCACTTCCTGTCCCATAACCAAAATAGGAAGTGCAAGGAAATCTATCCAAAGTGAGGAAATCCCTGGTTATCCCCGGGTCATCAAAACTAGTGTCCCCATTGGAAGATTACCCCTCTATTCCTGTTTGGGTGGCAATCCAAAATTTGGAATTTCCTTTCGCTTTTGTTGATAATGATCATCAGGATGAAAAGAGAGAGTGAATCTTCCTAACGGGGACTCAGACAGCAAATAAAAAAAAACTCCACTCAAAAACAAAACATAAAAATTGCCTTATACGTTAATAATAAAATATAAAGGTAAAATTTGCTCCCATAGCTACGCATTAGCATCATTTGCAACAGACCCATTGTAATTATCTCATATTCTTACTAGCAAATAGGAGATCTTTAAACGACACGGCTATTTTGGAAGCATTTATCGTATTTATCCAGTCTGTGACCTGCTTTTGAGTTCAGCTCACACTCAGCATGTATGGTAACCCTTCATCTATTGAGTGAGTCACCAACATGTTTGGAACATCTGGTCTGTTTGACTATATAGAGCTCCTGGGATTTGCTTCCTGTGGACAGTGTGATGTTCAGAAAGAAGAATCGAGTCGTTAATAAATTTTTTAATCAAAGGTCAGGTGGAAACTGTATAGAAGTCCAACGCGTTTTGGGGGTTAAGCCTTGCCCCTTCATCAGTGCCCAAAGGATAGAAGCTACTGAATCTGGACAGGATAACAAAAAATATAGAGATGTAAAGGACTGGCACAAGCTTATCAGTTGTTGCAATATCCAGCAGCTGCTAACAAGTTTGTGCCATTGGTTGGTATTTGGTCCAGATTAAAGGATATGTAAACCCTAAGGCCCCATTCACACCTGCGTGGCGCAATACGTAGCTTTTTCTGGTGCATTTTTTGGTGGATTTGTCATGCGACAACATAAGGAAAAGACTAGTAGATATAGGGCGCTCTGGGAGAACTATCCATCAAGCACTAGGCAAGTAGTCCTGGAAAAAGCACTTCAGCAGCACTCCAAAAAAAGGGAAGCAACTCTCTGGTAAGGAAAAAACACAAACAGAAGGCGCTTCTAAGTGCCGGCCTTGGGACTATAGCCATGCTCCCACTGCTTTATATAGTCTTTCCACTTGTTTGCTATCCACAGCATGAAGAAGAAGCTAACGGCCAAGTCTTGACACGCACCCCCCCCCCCACCCACTCTGATGTCACTTTTGGGTCCTGTGTTCCACGCTGGTTCTGACATCAGCGCTGCTCTTCCTGGATTTACTCCACATGGTTCTCCACTTCTGGCTGGCCAAGGATCCCCCATTCAGCGCTGCTACCCACGTCGAGATATTCCTCTGGGACAGAGCCTGCTGTCAGATCAAAATCAGATTTGATGAGCTTATATATCTTCTGTTTCTAGTAGGTGTTTTTAATCTGTTTTGAGGCAATAAATATTCTGATGTTGCTGCACTTAGAAGCGCCTTCTGCTTGTGTTTTTGTACTCAACAGCATAAGGAAGCCCATTCCCTTAATGAGTTTCCCTACGAGGGACAAACATCACAAAGTAGCTCAAGTACCTTTGTTTGGCACTGAGTCAAGCGTATTTGCATCCTGCACTTTGTCGCCCTTTTTTTTAGCATGTTTTGTCACAACAAAAACATGCAACAATACTCGGGACTGCTGCCCACGTTTGGGGTGCCATTAGGAAATTAATGGCATTAGGAAATAATGGCACCGTGTTCCGTGTTTTGCCATGTTTGTAGCGCGTTTCCGAAAACTTGGGCAGAAACACGCATTTTTGCCTGTGTTTTCCAAACCTCTAGGTGTGAATACAGCCTAGCAGTGAACTTGTCTTATCCGTTACCTTGTGGTCTGTTGAATATACCATTGGAGGATCACCAGGTGAAAATAAGGGGATTAAAGTCATGAAAAAAGTAAAGCCATCACGTCTAAGGACAGGTAAGTTTAATTTATTAAAATTTTCGGGGGGGGCAGTCACACTAGCAGCTGTGCTGAATGTGTGTGTGCTAGATTGGAGCTAGTAGGTTAGGCTAGGTACCAGGAGGACACAGTGCCAAGGTGTCAAAATTCAATAGACTACGGGGCCATCAAGTATTGGATATACACTATATTGTCAAAAGTATTGGGACCCCTACCTTTACACGCACACATAAACTTTAATGGCATCCCAGTATTAGTCCGTAGGGTTCAATATTCAGTTGGCCCACTCTTTGCAGCTATAACAGCTTCAACTCTTGTGGGAAGACTATCCATAAGGTTTAGGAGTGTGTCTATGGGAAAGTTTGACCATTCTTCCAGAAGCGCATTTGTGAGGTCAGGCATTGATTTTGGATGAAAAGGCCTGGCTCGCAGTCTCCTCTCTAATTCATCCCAAAGGTTTTCTGTTGGGTTGAGGTCAGGACTCTGTGTAGGCAGGTCAAGTTCCTCCACCCCAAACTCGCTCATCCATGTCTTTATGGACCTTACTTTGTGCACTGGTGCGCAGTCATTTTGGAACAGGAAGAGGCCATCCCCAAACTGTTCCCACAAAGTTGGGAGCATGAAATTGTCCAAAATGTCTTGGCATGCAGAAGCCTTAAGAGTTCCCTTCACTGGTACTAAGGGGCCAAGCCCAACCCCTAAAAAACAACCCCACACCATAATCCCTCCTCCACCAAATGATTTGGACCAGTGCACCAAGCAAGTTCCATAAAGACATGGATGAGCAAGTTTGGGGTGGAGGAACTTGACTGTCCTAACCTCAACCCGATAGAACACCTTTAGGATGAATTAGAGCAGAGAATGGTCAAACATTCCCATAGACACACTCCTAAACCTTATGGACGGCCTTCCCAGAAGAGTTGAAGCTGTTATAGCTGCAAAGGGTGGGCCACCTCAATATTGAACTCTACGGACTAAGACTGGGATGCCATTAAAGTTCATGTGCGTGTAAAGGGTCCCAATACATTTGGTAATATAATGTATATGGATTTGTTTTGGAGAATAAGGATATAATTTAGTGTCACTTTAACACGACATCCCAAAGTACCCAGCACAGAGGAAAGCAGGTCTGAATATTTAATTCTAACAACCAGGAAAGATGGCAGTAAATTCCTTTGCTGAGTGATCAGCTGGCACAGGATGAAGGCAAGCACAGCACCTCGGAAAAGGCTTTCAACTTCTTCAATATGTTGCATATTTTTTCTTTTTTTTTAATTACATTGCTAAACTGAAGTGACAGATGTTTGGTGCGTCTGAAGTGCACCATCAACTGTAATTCCCGCAGATGTTTGGCATGTGTACGGAAACACAAATATGTTTGCGCTATTTATACTGAGAGAGGACAATAATGAGGAGAGCCTGGAAGAGGCAGCGCGGGTCCAACACGTGGCCAAGATGTCGTGCCTCTCTCACTTTTTCACGGAGGAGAGTTTGTAAACAGGAAGGATCTAAGCGGGGAGGAATGCTGTCACTTACCATTGCCTGAAATTAAATGTTTGCTTCAAATGGAACACACATCACTGCTGGTTATGGGTTTCTTGTTGGCTTTCATATTCGTCATGAAGGTTTGAGAACAAAAAATGGGCAAAAATAACTTTATTTTTTTTCCATAGCATTATTAATAAAGCCCACTCCAAACTCCAGGAAACGTGAAAATGATCCTTTGGAGTGGGGCTGCATCTGCACTACAAAAGCAGAACTAAACCCTCCTATTGTTTTCAGCCAGAGAAGCTGCCATCTTGGCCTCTGTTTGATCTTCAACTGCCATGGTGCTGCACATGTGATCAATTATGACACCAGCCATATGATACTTTGACAGTTTGGTTGAGAAAACAAGCAACTGTGACAGTTAGCATTCCAGGAATATAACAGTTTTTTTTTTTAACCATGAAATCAATGGATTTAGTTCCGCTTTAAGTGCTCATTTAGTTTAGGGAAAGTAGAAAGCGATTTTACTTACCTGACCCACCTCTCCCTGGCAGGCAACACTCCCCAATGTTCTGGCAGTGGACTGTCTCTTGGTGTCATCACTAGAGATTAGCTCAATGTTAGGTCCAGATGTAACTTTGAACAGAATGCTGGTTGTTCGGGAGTTTGTTTTCAAATGCAGAATGTTTAGGTAGTTCAGCATGGACCAATGTGACAACTTCTGTCAATAGTTGCTAAGGACTAAGTGACCCCATGTAATTGCTTACAGCGTCACTACAAGTGCCTGTCAATGCTCTGGTGAACCACAATGCTTGGGACCCGGCAACTATAAAAAAACAAATTCAAGCCCGCTGTATTAGGATACAATATGAGGATGTGACGGACCGCTTGGCACCCCGCCTAAATGCCTCCGCCAAACAGTGCCTCCTGCCCTCCAAGCCCTTCCAGCAGACCGATAGCTAATACCAGCCCTTTTACCCCAAGCATCGAACACAGACAAGATGTTGAGGTAAAGACCAAAGGAATGTCTGTTTATTGCACAGAAATACAATTTTTTTAATAAGCTTTAACAATAGGGGCAGTCACCAAATGAACAATTAAAACAAAGTTTAGGTAATGAGATAAAGTTGATACAAGACTAATCACATCAGTAAGATTAGCAAACAGACAGAAACAATAGGTGACAAAACACAGAGGCACCAAATCTATATCCAGGTCCTCCAGTTCTCAGAGTCTGTATGTTTCGGGGAGACATGGACTTGAATCCGAAGTATAACGACTCCAAAGGTCCCCCAGGCACACACCTCCCAAAGAATAGAGCCCCTCAAATGCCAGCACCCATAGTCAGTAGGCAAGACTCTAGCTTGCAGTCCCTTGTTCCAGTTGGGTCTTCCACGTTCTCTAACCAGGTCCCACACCGCCACATGTTCTGGACATGTGTTAGTCAGGCAGTGCGAACTCACATAGTCGGTCCACATGATCTCCACTCTTGGCCGCAGGGAATAGTTGTCATCAGTAGCTGTAGGTCAGAGGTTGTTGACCCTCTGTCCGGCTGCCACACTTCAGCTGGGAGGTCTTTACCATTCCAGGCTTGGTCTGCTGCTGGAGAGAGGGGTCGACTGCCCGACTCCCTGGCGTCATGACATGGTAGGTGCTAGACAGAGGCCATCGATGCTCTGCCCTGTTGCCAGCGCTTCAGCTGGGGACCCCACATCCTTCTCTCTGGCTGACTGTTGGAGAGGAAAGATGGCTACCTCTACTGCCAGATTGTGGATCTGCCGCTGGGGAGGGAGGATGACCACCTCCTTTCCCAGACTGTGGAACTTCCGCTAGGAAGATGAGCCAGTTGCTCCATCTCCTGGACTTTTGGACTCCCGCTGTGAAGCGAGGATGACTTTCTTCACCCCCAAGTCCCTACACTACAGCTGGGTAGACGTCTGTCAGGGACTATCTCCCTGGTTCCCAAACTTCTGCTTCTGCTAGGGAGACAAGCCCTTTGCTTCATCACCCAGATTCCCAACCCACATCAAGGTGAGTTAACACATGCTGCATCCACCATAGGAGCTCTGCTTCCATAGCTGCTGGTGGAGGTGGGCAAAAACATTGTTACTCAGCCCAATTACTGATACTTCAGCTGGGATTTTAGAGCTGTCAGGTGGTACTTCATGATAGTCCCAGGCAAAGGGAGCCCAGTCCAGCTGCTGAGCAGAGTCTAGCAGCCGCCTGTAGGCAATGTTCAGCTCCCATTACTGAATGGCTAGAACCTCCAAATCTTTCTGTGCCCAGAACAGCTAAGAGATGTTCAGCACCTGATCTCTGTAATCTATAATTTCCTCCAAGCGCCACTCCAGATCGCTCCTGAAATCTGGGTCCTCTGACAGCTTCCAGTACAACAGCCCCAACCTGCCATAGCCAAAGCCTTCCATCGGGCGGTCATCCACAGTCCAAGGGAACACTTGGGCTACATACCAACAGAGGGCTTTCTGGCCAAACCAGCCTGCTAAACTCAGCCATCCACTCCTTGTGTGGTTGTCCCCCAATAGCAACACTTCGTACTGCAACCTGTACCTTTCCTGAATGGAGGTGAGATTTTTTCCCTGGTGACGCTGCTCGCGGTCTAGTGCTTTCTTCCAGAGTTGCCGGTGGACAGACTCATGCCATCCCAGCAGAACCTGGACTGGCACTGGTCCCCGGTGAGGCTACATCCACATCTCTCGCAGCCTCCTTCCGAATTCCTCTTTTGTGGCAGCTGGTATCTGTACCTCTCGTCTTCTGCAAACCAGACCTCGGATCCCAGTGGTGGTTTGGATGTCCCATACTGCAGGAAGCATCCCACCGCTGCCACCAAATATGATGGACCACCTGGCACCCCGCCTGGGTGCCTCAGTCAAAAAGTGTCCTTCAAACCCTTCCAGCAGACTGATAGCTAATACCAGCCCTTTACCCCACGCATCATACACAGACAAGATGTTGAGGTAAAAACCAAAGGAATGACTGTTTATTGCACAGAAATACAGGCATTTTATACACTTCAAAAATAGGGGCAGTCACCATATGAACAATAAAAACAAATATTACAGATTGGGGTAAACATCCCACAGTGCTTAGGTAATGAGGTAAAGTTGACACAAGACACAAGAGGATTAGCAAACAGACAGAAACAATAGGTGGCTCAATTAACTATGGGGAATAACACCTAGGAGGCGCACAATGGGGAAATTGCACAATAGGAGAAATACACTTAACAGTAAACACCTAACACCTTAATAAACAGATTACACATCAGCAGGAGACCCCAGCATCAGTTTTTTTTTGTGCCGATCATAATCATGTGCTTTGAGTCTCTGAGTCTAGGAGGGGGTTGAAGCAGTGAATGTTTGTTTGAGCTGTCTATACCCCAACAAAACACAGAGGCCCCAAATCTGTATTCAGTTCTCAGAGTCTGTGTGTTTCGGGGGGATACATGGACTTGAATCTGAAGTAAAACTACTTTTAAAAGCCCCCCAGGCACGCATATCCCAAAGAACAGAGCCCCTCAAACTCCAGGACCAATAATAAATAGGTAGGAGGCTAGCCTGCAGTCATCTCCAAATGCCTCTGTCCCAGTTTGGTCTGTCACAGAGGACACCGTACTCCTAGCAGCCCAGTTAGAATGTAAAACAGCCTCAGCCTAGGCTCCTCCCAGGCCACGCCCACTGATGCATTTCGCCCCAGGCACAGGGCTTAGTCATAGAGGTCCTCTATGACTAAGTCCTGTGGGCAGGGTGAAATGTGTCAGAAGGCATGGCCTTCGAGGAGCCTAGGCAGAAGCCGCTTTGCATTCTAACTGTGCTGCTAGGAGTGCAGCATGCTCGTATTATATGCTAACGAAGCAGTGCCACATAATGCCACATAAGAAAATGGGTGGTCTTAGGAAGGGGTTACACCAGTGCTTAAACATGTCCACAAGGCTCTGATTCGATTTTCTGAGGAACCTCACATATTTTTTTTTGTATGAAGGTCAACTGTAAAACACATACCAGATTCAAAGCTCAGGTATGCCGTTTAGGGGAAACTCTGCTTTTTTTTCCATACTTGCTGTAGGATGTGCTACAACAAATGTGGAATTTACAAAGAAAAAAACATAAGCCCTTCCAAAAGTCCCCCAAAATACGTAGCAGACTAATGGTTACATGTATTTGCTAATTCCCTGTGTTCTCTAAAATTGTTACATTGTATCTCATTGTATGCAATGTTTTTTATAAACAGACCCCAAAACCTGATTCACACTATGAATCGCCTATGAATTTCACAGGAATGCTGTGTGATTCACATGAGATTCAGTGTGGTGCAGTTTGAGCCCATTCATTTTGAATGGGCTCAAATCGCACTGAAACACACCAAGTAGTACATGTACTAATTTTAGAAACTCACTGCAACTGGATCACATGGTTGTTTTTGTACTATGTGATCCAGGGCAGTCCAATCTGAACCTGGTGTGGGAAAGTGCACGGAACACAGGTTTCCCACAACACGTTCTAGTGTGAACCAGGGCCTAGGCCTGCTGCACACTAGTGCAATGTGTTTTTGGGGCGTTTTGATGTGTGATGCAACTTGTGAGCAAGACATGATTTTACTTCTGTGACTTTTTGATGTGATTTCATCCCCAGCAGTCAAGGTGCTGCTGCTGCTTTGCCTGGAAGGAGAGTTCTGTGTGATTCCATTGACCTCTATGTCTCGAATGGGATTTTGATGTGATTTTCAGTGCGACTTTGATGTGACTTTGCATATTCTATGAGACCCAATCGTACTGCAAATCGCACCAAAGTAGCACAGGAGACTTTTCCAAAGTGCTGAATCGCATTGTAGAGAACCAATACCATTGAATATAATGTGTTTTCCCTTGTCATGCAACTCAAGTCGCATCAGTAATTGCACTAGTTTGAACCGGCACGATGGTGCCAAATCGTGCTTGAATCATACCAAAGTAGCACATGAACCTTTTCTAAAGTCGCACCGTGCTGAGTTGCATTGATGTGAAGGCATACCTCCCAACTTTTTGAATAGGAACGAGGGACACACATTAGCATATGTATGTAGGCATAGGGCACACCCCCTTAAAAGAGAATTATACAACAACAAAAAATTAGTTAAACCCAAAAGTGCATTTTTTTTACCACTACTATTCCTTTAACCACTTCAGCCCCGGAAGGATTTACCCCCTTCCTGACCAGAGCACTTTTTACAATTCGGCACTGCGTCGCTTTAACTGCTAATTGCGCGGTCATGCAATGCTCTACCCAAACGAAATTTGCGTCCTTTTCTTCCCACAAATAGAGCTTTCTTTTGATGGTATTTGATCACCTCTGCCGTTTTTATTTTTTGCGCTATAAACGGAAAAAGACTGAAAATTTTGAAAAAAAATGATATTTTCTACTTTTTGTTATAAAAAAAATCCAATAAACTAAATTTTAGTCATACATTTAGGCCAAAATGTATTCGGCCACATGTCTTTGGTAAAAAAAATGTCAATAAGCGTATATTTATTGGTTTGCGCAAAAGTTATAGCGTCTACAAACTAGGGTACATTTTCTGGAATTTACACAGCTTTTAGTTTATGACTGCCTATGTCATTTCTTGAGGTGCTAAAATGGCAGGGCAGTACAAACCCCCCCCAAATGACCCCATTTTGGAAAGTAGACACCCCAAGGAAATTGCTGAGAGGCATGTTGAGCCCATTGAATATTTATTTTTTTTGTCCCAAGTGATTGAATAATGACAAAAAAAAAAAAAATTTACAAAAAGTTGTCACTAAATGATATATTGCTCACATAGGCCATGGGCATATGTGGAATTGCACCCCAAAATACATTCAGCTGCTTCTCCTGAGTACGGGGATACCACATGTGTGGCACTTTTTGGGAGCCTAGCCGCGTACGGGGCCCCGAAAACCCAGCACCACCTTCAGGATTTCTAAGGGCATACATTTTTGATTTCACTCCTCACTACCTATCACAGTTTTGAAGGCCATAAAATGCCAAGATGGCACAAACCCCCCCCAAATGACCCCATTTTGGAAAGTAGACACCCCAAGCTATTTGCTGAGAGGCATGGTGAGTATTTTGCAGCTCTCATTTGTTTTTGAAAATGAAGAAAGACCAGAAAAAAAAATTTTTTTTTTTCTTTTTTCAATTTTCAAAACCTTGTGACAAAAAGTGAGGTCTGCAAAATACTCACTATACCTCTCAGCAAATAGCTTGGGGTGTCTACTTTCCAAAATGGGGTCATTTGGGGGGGGGTTGTGCCACCTGGGCATTCCATGGCCTCCGAAACTGTGATAGGCAGTGAAGAGTGAAATCAAAAATTTACGGCCTTAGAAAGCCTGAAGGCGGTTCTTGGTTTTCGGGGTCCCGTACGCGGCTAGGCTCCCAAAAAGTCCCACACATGTGGTATCCCCGTACTCAGGAGAAGCAACAGAATTTATTTTGGGGTGTAATTTCACAAATCCCCATGGCATGTTTGAGCAATATAACATTTAGTGACAACTTTGTGCAAAAAAAAAAAAAAAAAAAAAAAATTTGTCTCTTTCCCGCAACTTGTGTCACAATATAAAATATTCCATGGACTCGACATGCCTCTCAGCAAATAGCTTGGGGTGTCTACTTTCCAAAATGGGGTCATTTGGGGGGGTTTGAACTGTCCTGGCATTTTATGCACAACATTTAGAAGCTTATGTCACACATCACCCACTCTTCTAACCACTTGAAGACAAAGCCCTTTCTGACACTTTTTGATTACATGAAAAAATTATTTTTTTTTGCAAGAAAATTACTTTGAACCCCCAAACATTATATATTATTTTAAAGCAAATGCCCTACAGATTAAAATGGTGGGTGTTTCATTTTTTTTTTTCACACAGTAATTGCGCAGCGATTTTTCAAACGCATTTTTTGTGGAAAAAACACACTTTTTTAAATTTTAATGCACTAAAACACACTATATTGCCCAAATGTTTGATGAAATAAAAAAGATGATCTTAGGCCGAGTACATGGATACCAAACATGACATGCTTTACAATTGCGCACAAACGTGCAGTGGCAACAAAATTAATACATTTTTAAAAGCCTTTAAAAGCCTTTACAGGTTACCACTTTAGATTTACAGAGGAGGTCTACTGCTAAAATTACTGCCCTCGATCTGACCTTCGCGGTGATACCTCACATGCATGGTGCAATTGCTGTTTACATTTGACGCCAGACCGACGCTTGCGTTCGCCTTAGCGCGAGAGCAGGGGGGACAGGGGTGCTTTTTTTTTTTTTTTTTTTTTTTTCTTTATTATTTTTTTGCTTTTTTATCTTATTTTTAAACTGTTCCTTTCATATTTTTTTTTAAATCATTTTTATTGTTATCTCAGGGAATGTAAATATCCCCTATGATAGCAATAGGTAGTGACAGGTACTCTTTTTTGAAAAAATTGGGGTCTATTAGACCCTAGATTTCTCCTCTGCCCTCAAAGCATCTGACCACACCAAGATCGGCGTGATAAAATGCTTTCCCAATTTCCCAATGGCGCTGTTTACATCCGGCGAAATCTAAGTCCTAAAATGCTCGTAGCTTCCGGTTTCTTAGGCCATAGAGATGTTTGGAGCCACTCTGGTCTCTGATCAGCTCTATGGTCAGCTGGCTGAATCACCGGCTGCATTCTCAGGTTCCCTGTTGAGACAGGAGAGCCAGAGAAAAACACGGAAGACGGTGGGGGGGGGGGGGGCATTCCCTCCCACTGCTTGTAAAAGCAGTCTAGAGGCTAATTAGCCACTAGGATTGCTTTTACATGAAAGCCGACCGCTGGCTGAAAAGAATGATACCAAGATGATACCTAAACCTGCAGGCATCATTCTGGTATAACCACTCAAAGTCGTGAATGGCGTACCTGAAGACAAAAAAATGGTTAACAATAAAGCACAGTAAACGGTAAAGTATAAAAAATTGCATACCTGAAAAGCAAACATGATAAAACATAATAACAATAAAACATTGCAGAATAGAATACAGTAAAAAAGAGCAGAACACCAGAGAGAGAATAGAGAGAGAGAGAACAATAAAACGACAACTATTTTTTTTTATTTTTGTTTGTGTTTTTTTTTTTTTTTTACACTTTTTTTTTGTAACTGTAACTTTTATAACTGTAACCGGTTCCAGGTTCGGGTCTCTCAAAATGTGATGGCATCTTGGGAGACCCTGTGAAAGTGTGCCTAGTCTGTGCAATGCTGTACCCTACGCTAATACTCAACTAGTGAATGGTAGCGTTCAAAACATTCACCAATGCAAAGACCAGGATTATCAGGACAGGAGGGACAATAATAGCGGGTGTCACGTCTATATCCGCGCTTGCTGCAGACACGACATCTTTTTTGGGGGGGTTCGTTGGGTAGGGGTACTCGGGATGACATATAAATGCCTCTCATGCAGCCGACTGCATTTGGTTGGGGATGTGAATGGGGGAAGTACGGGCGCTGCAGAAGTGGTGGGTTCCCAATTAGGATTGGCGAATGCAGCAGGAAGGGCATTATGGGCACGACGGGCCTGTGTTTGTCTTCTTGGTGGCAGCGGGACACTACTTGTGCTTGCCACCTCACCAGCTTGAACTGCACTTATGGGACCAAGTGTTACTGCAGTGCTGGTTTGACTACGACCGGGGTGTACTAGGCCGCTGGCGCTTGCCAGTTCACCAAAACGCTACAAAAAAAAGTGACAGTGATCGATCGATACTGCACTTGGGTGGGCTGGGCCGGGCGGAGGGGCAAAACACAGGTGCTAACAGGTATCTGGGCTTATCCCACTAACACTGCGTTTTTGGGAACCCTAAACTGCTGGGGACGCTAGTATAGATCTGATCGGATCAGATATTGATCCGATCAGATACTATACCACTAAGGGAGGTGTACGGTGCGTGCGTGGGTGTTAGTGGTACTGGCGCTAATCTGACGCTGCTTGGGGCTGGTGCTTGCCAGTTCACCAAAATGCTACCAAAAAAACTGTTAGCGATCGCAGGGATCAGGCCTGACTCTGCGAACGCTGCAGTTATGCGTTTAGTGTTTTGTAAGTGACAGTGATCGATCGATACTGCACTTGGGTGGGCTGGGCGGAGGGGCAAAACGCAGGTGCTAGCAGGTATCTGGGCTGATCCCGCTAACACTGCGTTTTTGGGAACCCTAAACTGCTGGGGACGCTAGTATAGATCTGATCGGATCAGATATTGATGTGTTCAGATACTATACCACTAAGGGAGGTGTACGGTGCGTGTACGGTGCGTGCGTGGGTGTTCGCGGTACTGGCGCTAATCTGACGCTGCCTGGGGCGACGCATATCACCGCCGGGCGATCAGGGGGCTAAACCTTTATTCGGTAATAAACGGCGGGTGCCCTGACACTAAAAAAAATAAACGAACTAACCAGCGTCACCCATAACACTTATACGGTGATCAGTGGTGAAAGGGTTAACTAGGGGGCAATCAAGGGGTTAAAACATTTATTAGATAGTATATGGGGGTCCCTGTCGCTATAAAACTCTGACGGCGAACCTAAATATTTACGTTCCTAACTAGCGTCACCAGCGACACTAATACAGCGATCAGAAAAATGATCGCTTAGCGACACTGGTGACAGGGGGTGATCAAGGGGTTAAAACTTTATTAGGGGGGGTTAGGGGGGTACCCTAGACCTACAGGGGGCTAATACTAACTGCCCTACCACTGCTAACTGTCACAAACTGACACTATGCAGTAATCAGGAAAAAAACAAAACAAAACAAAAAAACCTGCTTGGTGTCAGTTTGTGACAGGGGGGGGGGGTGATTGGGGGGGGATCGGGGGGCGATCGGGGGGGGATCGGGGGTGTTTAGTGTGCCTGGCATGTTCTACTGTGTGTAGTGTGTGTGTTGTGCACTTACATGTCTTCTCTCCTCGGTGCTGGAACGGAAACTGGCCAGCCGAGGAGAGATGACATCACATCCTCTGCCTCTGTGTACTATACAGAGGCAGGGGATGTTTCTCATTGGCTGGGAGCGATCGCGAGGGGGGGGCCACGATCGGATGGTCTCCCCCTCGTCTCTCAACTCTCCCAGCCAAACGCCGACCGCCGATGGCACCGGGGGGGGGTCCGATCGGACCCCCCGCCCGCGGGAAGGCAATCAAGTACCAGGTACGTGATTTTGCCTGCCCGTGCCGCTCTGCTCACGTATATATGCGTGAGGCGGTCGGCAAGTGGTTATATTGGCTTTTTAAATTTACAAATGCAGCAATTTAGAAATTGGATGAAATATTTAGCACTGGGAAACACTTTTTGAAAGATAAATAGTGCATTTTATATATAACTACATACACAAAAGTGAGTACGCCCCTCACATTTTTGTAAATATTTTATTATATCTTTTCATGTGACAACACTGAAGAAATTACACTTTGCTACAATGTAAAGTAGTGAGTGTACAGCTTGTATAACAGTGTAAATTTGCTGTCCCCTCAAAATAACTCAACACACAGCCATTAATGTCTAAACCGCTGGCAATAAAAGTGAGTACACCCCTAAGTGAAAATGTCCAAATTGGGCACAAAGTGTCAATATTTTGTGTGCCCACCATTATTTTCCAGCACTGTCTTAACCCTCTTGGGCATGGAGTTCACCAGAGCTTCACAGGTTGCCACTGGAGTCCTCTTCCCCTCCTCCATGATGCCATCGTGGAGCTGGTGGATGTTAGAGACCTTGCACTCCTCCACCTTCCGTTTGAGGATGCCCCACAGATTATCAATAGGGTTTAGGTCTGGAGACATGCTTGGCCAATCCATCACCTTTACCCTCAGCTTCTTTAGCAAGGCAGTGGTCATCTTGGAGGTGTGTTTGAGGTCGTTATCATGTTGGAATACGGCCCTGCGGCCCAGTCCCTGAAGGGAGGGGATCATGCTCTGCTTCAATATGTCACAGTACATGTTGGCATTCAAGGTTCCCTCAATGAACTGTAGCTCCCCAGTGCCAGCACCACTCATGCAGCCCCAGACCATGACACTCCCATCACCAGGCTTGACTGTAGGCAAGACACACTTGTCTTTGTACTCCTCACCTGGTTGCTGCCACACACGCTTGAGACCATCTGAACCAAATAGGTTTATCTTGGTCTCATCAGACCACAGGACATGGTTCCAGTAATCCATGTCCCTAGTCTGCTTGTCTTCAGCAAACTGTTTGTGGGCTTTCTTGTGCATCTTTAGAAGAGGCTTCCTTCTGGGACAACAGCCATGCAGACCAATTTGATGCAGTGTGCGGCGTGTGGTGTGAGCACTGACAGGCTGACCCACCACCCATTCAACCTCTGCAGCAATGCTGGCAGCACTCATATGTCTATTTCCCAAAGACAACCTCTGGATATGACACTGAGCACGTGTACTCAACTTGTTTGGTCGACCATGGGGAGGCCTGTTCTGAGTAGAACCTGTCCTATTAAACCGTTGTATGGTCTTGGCCACCGTGCTGCAGCTCAGTTTTGGGGTCTTGGCAATCTTCTTATAGACCATCTTTATGTAGAGCAACAATTCTTCTCAGATTCTCAGAGAGTTCTTTGCCATGAGGTGCCATGTTAAACTTCCAGTGACCAGTATGAAAGAGTGAGAGCGATAACACCAAATTTAACACACCTGCTCCCCATTCACACCTGAGACCTTGTAACACTAACAAGTCACATGACACCGGGGAGGGAAAATGGCTAATTGGGCCCAATTTTGACATTTTCACTTAGGGGTGTACTCACATTTGTTGCCAGCGGTTTAGACATTAATGGATGCATGTTGAGTTATTTACACTGTTATACAAGCTGTACACTCACTAATTTTGACCAGTGGTGGGTCTCTGTGACCCCAGGTTGCCAAGCTACGGCCCTCGAACCTCGATCGTTTTTGTTTTTTTTTATGTTCATGGCATTGCCTCACCTGCCTCCCCTGGCTGCACGTCCCTGGTATACATACGTAATCTTGCACACACAACTGCTATAGGGCGGTCAGCAAGTAGTTTGTATGTGACTTTGAATTCAGCTCTACAAAGCAGACAAAGGGTTAATACCCCAGCAAGCCCCCTTGTGCTTCTCCTGGGAGTACTAAACGCATGATCCATATCTAGTCATTCCTGATCTGATGGAGTCCCCGCACAGAGCAGTGCAGCACAACTGTTCAAGCTCCATTAGACACTAATTTCCAAAGTATTCCAATCACTACAGAGCTTTCCTTTACCAGTGCTGGACTCTGCATTCTAAATGACTTCTAACGATGCAAATACGTCTACAAGGCATGACTGATGTATGATACGGCCGGCTTAAAGATACATTGTTCAATCAGCTCAGTACAGCATTCAATCTATAACAGCCAGCAGGGCCATTCCCGTATGTTTGTAACACGTGAAATGCATTTTAAAGGGGACATTATTATAAATATGATTTTAATGTTCGAAAATATTAAAGTATTTCCCTATTTTTTTTTTTTTTTGTAGAACTGCATTGTATTTTTCACTTCTTGTTGTGCTGTTTTATTGCTATCTTTTTTTTTTTTTCATTATTTGCTGAATCCAAAGCTGTGAGAAAATCAAAAGAAAAATTCCATACCAGGAACGATCGTTTGATTTTCGTATAGTGCGTGTTCAGACTTTTCCAAATGACAAACTTCAAAATTTATATTGTTTTTTTTTTTTTTTTTTAAATAATGATGCTTTATTAATTTTTTTCACAAATGTTATACAAAAAACAACATTAAGTCAAACATATCTCAAAAAAGGAGACATTCAGATACTAGGGGGACCCCCCCTAGTATATTCCCCAGGAGAAAGAAAAAAAAAGGAGGGGTGTGGGGCATGGGGTGGGTAGAGCCGGAAGGGGCGAGAAAGGGGGAGGCAATCCCCTTTTTATTTTTTATATATTATGTGCTTGTACACCATGTGTTCCCTTAGTATTTCTATAAGTGACCGTGATGAAAAAAAAAAAAAAATGTATTGAGTCTCCCTTCTCCCCTTTCCCTTTCCCTCCCCTTTTCCCTCACTTATCCTTTTCCCTTTAGAAGAGGGGGCACTTTTTTGTTTGCCAAAATTTTTATTGTACGTGAACAGAACAAATGATTTAATGTGTACTGTACGAGAATAAGCAAATACGAAAGGCTGCGCATGATCAGAAACAATAAACAACAACAACAACAAAAAAGCCTTTGTCTTATGAGATTTTTCATACTTTATTTTCATCCTCAGTACGACTTGCTGTACAACATCAGGGAAAACCGATCATTCACCTGATTTTCTTATAGTGTGTACCCAACGTACAGTGATTGTAAACAATCGCCTTGTACAACAACTCATTCAGTTTAAAATAGAAATGGAAGGCAAAACATTTTTGTATAGATATAAAAAAATAAAAAAAATTATAAATACCTTTTTCTCCTTTTATAAGTGATCACAATCCCTCTGTTCTCAGCTGTCTAAAAGCTGGGGGAAGGACTTTACCACATGATCAGCCGTGTCTAATCACAGGTTATCACGATGTAAACAGTTAGAGCCGGTGATGGAGTGCTGATCAGCTGCTCCTCTGACAGGGGGGGTCTGTGCTGACCGATTATCAGTGCAGCCCCCCCAAGGATTCCCACACTGGACCACCAGGGATGCCACCAGACCACCACGGATGCCCACCACCAGGTATGCCACCCTAGTCCACCAGGGATGCAAATCAGTGCCCACAATGGATGCCAATCAGTGCCCACAATGGATGCCAATCAGTGCCCACAATGGGCATCACTGATTGGCAGGCATTATTGTTTAGCACTGATTGGCATCCATCCGTACCATCAATAAGTGTACATCAGTGTCTCTATCAGTGCCCATCCGTGCCACCTATCAGTGCCCATCCGTGCCATCTATCAGTGCCCAACTGTGCCGCCTATCAGTGCCCATCCGTGCCGCCTATCATGCCCATCTGTGCTGCCTATCAGTGCCCATCGGTGCCACCTATCAGTGCCCATCAGTGCCGCCTATCAGTGCTCCATCCGTGCAGCATTTAATGCCCAACATCAGTGCCACCTCATCAGTGCCACCTCATCGGTGCCCGTCAGTGCAGCCCCATCAGTGCCCATCAGTGAAGGAGAAAACGTACTTATTTACAAAGTTTTGTAACAGCAACAAAAAAAATTTTTTTTCAAAATTTTCGGTCTTTTTTTTATTTGTTTAACAAAAAATAAAAATCCCAGAGGTGATCAAATACCACCAAAAGAAAGCTCTATTTGTGGGAAAAAAAATGATAAAAATTTAGTTTGGGTACAGTGTTGTATGACTGTGTAATTGTCATTCAAAGTGTGACAGCGATGAAAGCTAAAAATTGGTCTGGGCAGGAAGGTGTATAAGTGCCTGGTATTGACGTAGTTAAAATATTGAAAATTACCTTTGAATTTAGTAAAGATTATATGTGATTTTAGAATGTAGGTTTATAATTACTTTGAATTACGTTTTGAAGGTATCCTTCCTTTTAATCGGCCTATTTAGTTAATGTTTTCACCCACAATTCACACAACTTAAACCCATGATTTACAATTTTATCTAAAATTGGGTGAATCTTGGCTAAAAACATTAATAAATTGACCCCTAAATTTTTTTTTTTTTTTTAATAACTTGTTTTTAGGGGGAAAAAAAACTTCCTTTAGTAAGAATATACTGTAACATGTTTAGTGAGAACATTTTATTTTTCTGAACTGTACTCTGCAGGGAGAGAATCCATCTTTCTTGAAATATTTTCTGGATTTCCCATCCATTATGGAAAGAAGTAGACCATCATACATGAACCTTCTGATCTCTCCCAGTGATTTGTGCCTGCTATTAGGTTAAATAAATGGATCGGAGTAAACATAGAAGGGGGGCTAAAAAGTGTCCCGGGTGTCATTTTCTGCCTGACCTCATCAATATATTATTGCTTGTGCTTATGGGCCGCTATTGATTTTCCCGCAAATCTTCTATAGCGACACTTTGTTATGCACACATGACCCGTTACATGTTTCCTTGGAACTGCGTGGATCAATCGCAGTAGCCATGGACAAGATTAAAGCACATTTAGGAAAAGCACTGTATTGATTAATACTTCCCTTCACAACATAAAATTATATTGTAACAGTTTAAGAAAAAAAAAAATAGGAAATAATTTAAAACATTTCTCTACATTCATGTGGTTATATATTTTATTGGCATGCTTTGAAAATCATGTTTATCATTTAAAGTAAATAAGCAAAAGTGAGCATGTTACAGAACAGGAACAATTGGGGATAATATGAACAATGCTGGAAAACTGTTTTAGTGGGTAAGATGAGGAGTGCAGAGCATATGACGGCAAGTGATGAGAGTATGACGGGCAGTATATTCAGGAGAGAAGTGTGCAGGGTATGACAGTGGGCAGTATGTGCAGGGGAAGCGTACAGAGGGTATGACAGTGGGCAGTATATGCAGGGGAAGAATGCAGAGGTTATGATATTGGGCAGTATGTGCAGGAGAGGAGTGCAGAGGGTATGACAGCTTTCAATATATGCAGGAGAGGAGTGTGGAGGGTATAACAGGAGGCGGTATGTGCAAGAGAGGAGTGTGGAGGGTGTGACAGTGGGCAGTTTATTCTGGAGCGGCGTGTGGAGGGTATGATAGTGGGCAGCATATTTAGGAGAGGAGGATGGAATGTATGCAAGTGGGCAATTTATTCATGAAAGGAGTGTGGAGGGTATGACAGTAGGCCTTTTTTTAATGAGAGGAGTGTGGAGGGCACGACAGTGGGCAGTTTATTCATGAGAGGAATGTGGAGGGTACGACAGTGGGCAGTTTATTCATGAGAGGAATGTGGAGCTTATGACAGTGGGTAGTATAGTCAGGGGAGGGGTGTGGAGGTATAACTGGAGGCAGTATATGCAGGAGAGAAGTGTGGAAGGTATGACAGTGGGCAGTTTTTTCAGGAGACGAGTGCGGAGAGTAGGAGAGGAGTGTGGTGGGTATAAAACTGGGCAGTTTATTCAGTAGAGGAGTGTGGAGGGTTTGACAGTGGGTAGTTTATTCAGGAGAGGAGTGTGGAGGGTATAAAACTGGGCAGTTTATTCAGTAGAGGAGTGTGGAGGGTTTGACAGTGGGCAGTTTATTCAGGAGAGGAGTGTGGAGGGTATGACAGTGGGCGGTTTATTAAGGAGAGGAGTATGAAGGGTATGACAGTGGCAGTTTATTCAGGAGAGGAGTGTTGAGGGTATGGCAGTGGGCAGTTTATTAAGGAGAGGAGTATGGAGGGTATGACAGTGGGCAGTTCATTAAGGAGAGGAGTATGGAGGGTATGACAGTGGGCAGTTTATTAAGGAGAGGAGTATGGAGGGTATGACAGTGGCAGTTTATTCAAGAGAGGAGTGTGAAGGGTATGACAGTGGGCAGTTTATTAAGGACAGGAGTGTGGAGGGTATGACAGTGGGCAGTTTATTAAGGACAGGAGTATGGAGGGTACGACAGTGGGCAGTTTATTAAGGAGAGGAGTGTGGAGGGTATGACAGTGGGCAAAATATATTACCAGTGTATAGGGCCCTGATAAATGAAAAAAAAATAAAGAATGTAGCTGCCCCTTTGCAAAAGTGAAAAATACACCTCTAATCATAAAAACAAATAGGATAGTGCTCACATAACACATGTATAGACAGACTTAGTTGCAATCCACCATAGTGAATAAACATAGATGCATGAAATAGAGTGTTAGCATAGATATAATCCATCAACAAACAATCATAAAGAAAATGAACATAATAGTAAAAAATGACAAAATGATGAATAAATAAAGTCCAGTGTGACTGTTCCCAATACCAATAAATGACTTCAATATGGAGATGTCTTTTTATCTTCACCGCTAGTGCTCAAGTAATAGGTGTACACTCACTAGAGGTCTCTGACCCCTTGTTACAGGAAGGTCAAAAAGGGATTAGAATGCCCAAAGATAGAATTCCTCTGCTGCCACCACTCCACTTGTTTCCCCCAATTAATATGAGGTAAGGGTAGGTGAAGTGACTCCACAGGAGACATAATTAAAAGGTTCCATAGTGTAGTATTTAAATTTATTGATGGTAAAAAGATAAAATAAGATGTGTGGTGTGTACAGCTTGTGCGGATATCTGTTTGTTCCTCTGTCGCTGGCATGCGGTCTAAGCCTCGTTCTCACAGCCAGCCTGGATATGATGTCACACCAAATCCGGAAGTGACGATTCCCCGTTATTCAGGAGAGGAATGTGGAGGGTATGACAGTGGGAAGTATATTCAGGAAAAGAGTGTGGACAGTATGACAGGAGGCAATATGTGACGGAGAGGAGGATGGAGAGTATGACATTGGACAGTATGTGCAGGAGAGGAAAGTAAAGGGTATGGCAGTAGGTAGTATGTGCAAGAGAGAAGTACAGAGGGTATGGCCATGGACAGTATGTACAGGAGCAAAACACAGAAGGTATGACAGTGGGCAGTATGTGCAGAAGAGGACTGTGAAGGGCATGGCAGTAGGCAGTATGTGCAGGAGACGAGTCTGGAGGGTATGACAGTAGGCAGTATGTGCAGAAGAAAACTGTGACGGGCATGGCAGTAGGCAGTATGTACAGGAGAGGAGTCCGGAGGGGATGACAGTAGGCAGTATGTACAGAAGAGAACTGTGGAGGGTATGACAGTAGGCAGTATGTGCAGAAGAGGACTGTGGAGGGTATGACAGTAGGCAGTATGTGCGGGAGAAGAGTCCGGAGGGTATGACAGTAGGCAGTATGTGCAGGAGAGAAGTATGTGGGGGGGAGGTATGATAGTAGACGGTATGTGCAGGAGAAGAGTGTGAAGGGTATGACAGTGTGTAGTATATACAGGAGAGAAGTACAGAGGGTATGACAGCAAACAGTATGTGCAGGAGAGAATGTGGAGGGCATAGCAGTGGGTAGTATGTGCAGTTGTGCATGAGAGGAATCCTGATATGAAAATTACTAATGAGAGGCTATTGTGACTTTACGGGGTTTGATGGTGCACCCAGCGTCTCAAATGCAAGCAGTTTGCAATCTGGCCATTCATCTCTGGGCACATACTGCCTTAAACATAGGTACTGCTAGGTGCACCATCAAGCCATCAAGCCCGGCAGCAGGTGTCAGTCTCTCAGTTTGACTTTTGACATTGGGCTGGACAGTACACCTAAATCTCGGATCCTCTTGCACCTGGAATAAATGATCATTGTGCATTGGTCCCAAATGATTCACAAGGGTACACACTGAGGAAGCTACTCAGATGAGTGGTGAAACGTCTTTCACATTAAAGAACAAGTGACTATTGGCTAATAACTGTAGCAACCTTTTGACTTTAGCAAAGTTACAATGTTCCTTGATCCCTGTTACTTGTTATACAAAGTTGCCCTTAAATGGTTTTAATTCATTCCTTCTCCATGTCACATTCCTCGTCATCTGATGGGATCTCTAAACTTGTGAAGTTCTTTAATGAGAAAGACCACGTTTGCGCTGCGTTCCTCTGGGAACCAGGACTCGGCTTAAATAGTGTGTGACTTTTTTTTTTTCCTTTATTTTCCTGAGTAATGAATTTGTTTTCTCCGATGTGAAATAGGATGGGGGTGGGTTCTGGATCTTGACCTCTGCCAGAAACACAAAGCATTGGGCTGATTAAAACAGTATGCACGTTATGTGGGACTTAAATGCACTTAAGTATGCCTGTAACCCTACCAGAGAGCCAGACTCTGTCTTGCTGCTTTTATTTTTTAATATCCTGGATAATTTTAGCTACTTCCGAACATACTGTAAAAATAGAACAAATGTGTGGTCTATTTTGTGCCTGGAATAGCATCTGCTGTGCAAAAAGTGTAAAAAAAAACCTATGTTGCTCATTTCAAAAATATAGGCTAATTACCTTTGGAACAAAAACATATGTTACGGTAGAGAAATGCTTCCTATTTATGCAACCATTGCATTTTAATTCAGCTCTACGAAACCCCTACATAGCTTTTAATGTATTTACTGTATGTATATGTAGTTATGTATTTTTTTTTTTTTTTGGTTGGGGTATAAAAAAATGTATATCACATAAAATTTTATTAAATCCAGTGCAGCTAAATTTGTCATATTTTTTACAATGCCACCGAATGGGATTGTAGCCTCTTGTCAGGTGATTCTGTGATGGGCTGCCAGGGTAATGCTTGGAACCGGGGAACACACTGGTCTGAAATTCCTCAGATAAAACTAGCAGACATTTGATGGCTTTTGTGTCGCATACAAGTTTTTTTGGGGGGATTTAAGCCTTCTAAAAGCCCAGAATGGGTTTTATTAATATTAATAGGTGCTTGGTCATAGGGTCTAAGTCATAGAGTCTAAGCTTCCAGGGAGTAAAACGCGTAAGGGGAGTAAATAAAATTTTGGGGCTTTAAACGGCGAGCGGCACAACTTTTGTTTTTGGTGCTATATTTGTTAGCGGATCATGGACTGTCTGGGGCCAGCACCCGTCGGTCAGTGGAGCAGAGATGGAAGGCTTGGAGTGGAATGGTTGGGATTGTCCAAAGTCCATCTTAAGTTTTATTTGAGTGACATCTACCCATCCAACTCCCCCACCCCGCCGACTATAAAAAAATAAAAGTATGCATACCTTTTCTTCCCAATGGTTTTCTTGGCAGTCTGTTGGCATCGGGACTTTTCTCTTCTCCTCTGGTGGTGGTGGTACTTTTCAGTGTAATATTACTCTGGGCCCAGGCTGGCGTGATAACGCTGCCCCAGGAGATGGGTCTATGACATCCTGAGCTCAGAGGAAGTGGGTTGAATAATGCTGGCCAAAATTTACCCCAGAAGAGAAGCACCATCTGGTAGAGAAGCTTGTAGGGAGTGCTGCTGTGTGGTGGTAATATTGGTCAAGTGGGTAACAGCATTGAGAAGGCAGATTGCCCCCACGTTCCTGATTAGTGCTATTAGTGCTAATAGTGTCATGTGATCGCTGCTTACCTCTGACACTAGGGGTACCTTACAGAGAACTGACTTGACCTCTGTACTGGCCTTAGAGGAGGCCATCTTGGGGAAGCCTGTGTCTAATTTAACACAGATCCCTCATGAGATTTGGTCAGACATATTGGAACCAGGTAAAATATAAAACTTAGAAACGCAAAAAAAGAGGGTGTACCAGCTGTATTATCAAAAGCACCATTTAATGTAATAAAAAATGTACTCACAAAGGTAGCAGATAAACAAGTTTGTGATAAATCCAATAGCAACAGTATCTTGGACCTCTATGACCTGAGAGACCTTGGCAACACACAAACTATTGCATGAATGCTAATGCATTTCAAGAGATAGACCCTCTTCTTCAGAGCTATCCCATGCCCCTGCTTGGGCAAATGTGGCACACCTGCAATGTGGGGAGTGACTAGACAGGGATTGAATACACACTGGCTAGGGAAAATTAACACAAGTGCAGGGAAAGGTCCCTGAAGAAGAGGGACAATGTAGTGATGGTCTAGAAAGCCCCTGTTTGGGGGAGGACCCTGTTCTAGCCTGCATTTGGTTTAGCGCATTTGTGTGTCCTGTATAGTCAATCCAGCTACCTACCATATGGCCACTTAATGCCAACCTAGAGGTAGAGATATGCACAACGGAAAATGTATTTTGTTTCATTTCGGATTCGTTTGTTAATACCTTAGTTTTCTTATACTCATTATGCTAGCTACAATGATTCGTCTTCGGAATGTGTTCGTATAATTGTATTCATTTTGTATATTCGGATTCGATTAGTTTATTCCTTATTTTCGGAAGACAGCTATATTCGTTCTATTCTAATCTAATCTATTTTATTCAATTTTTTTTTCTATTCTTATAACGATCTTATTTCACTTTTATCCCTCACTGTATGCATTTCAAATTTGAATTCTTTTTGGAATTCAAATTCTTTTTCAAATTTTTCGAATTCGTTATTTCATTACGTTATTTCATTAGGTTATTTCGTTACGTTAAATTTATTTTGGATTAGTTGAAATTTGTCACTATTGTGAATCAGAAATTTGGATACATCCAAATCTGCGATTAACAAAAATGTCATCCTTATTTAGATTCGTAATGAAACAAATTGCACATGTCTACCTGGAGGATCTGTTGAAGGAGCACTCCTCCAGCACACTGTAAGTTCTTCATGAGGGTACTGCCATGTTATGGAGCTGTAAAATGCCTGATTGTACATAGGAATACTTTGGTATTCATCCCACATTGCTGTACTGCTCATTATTAATTGTATAAATCTGAAGATTTTCAGAAGATGTTGTCTCGCCTGGTCCCTATATATCACTGCCACCCAGTGAGTCCCAACCCCAAGCGGACCTATTGAAGGGAACAGCATCCATTTGAAGGTGCATAATGCAGCAAAAGCTGCTTTTTATTTTAAAGACTGCTGTTACTTATTTTTTAAAACTGAAGTTCTGCTTTAAACTACAGTAACTATGGCCTGGATTTACAATACAAATCAAATTAGATATGGGACTTTGTATATACCTCCAAAAGTAATAACACCTTAGTTAAAAAGATTACATTTTATTTGAAAAGACATCAAATCTAATGGTCATTCCATATGTCATAAAATACATTACAAATCTTGTGCATAGGATCGGCCAATAATATCTGAAAAGCATCTCTAGGACATCCTACTGGAAATGGCAAAGACGTGTAGAAGTATGGTTGATGCGTTTCACAGGAATAGTGCTTCCTAAGGACCTCTTTGGCTTCTTGTATTCACATATAACAAAATGTAAAGTTAAAACTACAAATGAGCAAAATTTTCTAATTGGTATCATACAGAAACATAATTTTATACAGTAATAGTCAAAAACATGGGTTCAATGGGGTATAGGAATGATGAACTGGCTATAGGAATGATGAATCAGAGAAGCAGCCAAGAGGCCCATGGTAACTCTGGAGGAGCTGCAGAGATCCATAGCTCAGGTTGGAGAATCTGTCCACAGGAAAACTATTAGTTGTGCACTCCACAAATCTGGCCTTTATGGAAAAGTGGCAAGAAGAAAGCCATTGCTGAAAGAAAGCCATAAGTCGTCCCATTTGCAGTTTGTGAGAAGTCATGTGGGGGACACAGCAAACGTGGAAGAAAGTGCTCTGATCAGATGAGACCAAAATTTTACTTTTTGGCCTAAAAGCAAAATGCTATGTGTGCTGGAAAACTAACACTTCACATCACCCTGAACACACCATCCCCACTGTGAAACATGGTGGTGGCAGCATCATGTTGTGGGGATGCTTTTCTTCAGCAGGGACGTGGAAGCTGGTCAGAGTTAATGGAAAAATGGATGGAACCAAATACAAGGCAATCTTAGAAGAAAACCTATTCAGTCTGCAAAAGACTTGAGACTTTGGTGGAGGTTCACCTTCCAGCAGGACAACAACCCTAAACATACAGCCAAAGTTACAATGGAATAGTTTAGCTCAAAGCATATTCATGTGTTGGAATAGCCCAGTCAAAGTCCAGACCTAAATCCAATTGAGAATCTGTGGCAAGACTTGAAAATTGCTGTTCACAGACACTCTCCATCCAATCTGACAGAGCTTAAGCTATTTTGCAAAAAGGAATGAGTAAAAATGTCATTCTCTAGATGTGCAAAGCTGGTAGAGACATCCCCAAAAAGACTTGCAGCTGTAATTGCAGAGAAAGGTGGTTTCTCTGCAACTCAGGGGGGCTAAATACAAATTCACGCCAAACTTTTCACATATTTATTTGTAGAAAATTTTGGAAACCATTTATCATTTTCTTCCACTTCACAATTATGTGCCACTTTGTGTTGGTCTATCACATAAAGTCCCAATAAAATACATTTACGTTTTTGGTTGTAACATGACAAAATGTGGAAAGTTTCAAGGGGTATGAATTCTTTTTCAAGGCACTGTATATACAAAGTCCCATATCTAATTTATTTTGTATTGTAGCATTTATTCAGGGATGATACCTCCTTGAGTAGAATAAAATTTAAAGGGGCCACCATCTTCCTCTTTTACATATGCCCTGCATTTAGCTTGTAGCATAGGAATCAGTAAATGGTGGCTTTTCCCGAAGCCTAACCACACAGGTGTTTTGCAAAGCTGGAAAATCCCGTATTGTATCTAGGGTAAAACTAAACCTGGATGATTTGTTGCTTGCTATTAGACCACATCCAGTGATCTTATTCCCACAAGTACATGTAAGCAAGAGCACACCGATTTTGCCCTCCACCTTCAAGTTTGACAAGGTCACATTTCTTGAAATGCAAGACTCGTAATAAGTTCCAAGACTGGCAAGACCATATGACCCTGCCACAAAACACAAATGTATTTGTCAGCTTCTCGTACAGCACCGCACACACGTCACAAAGAAATAAATCAAATAACACCAAAAGGTAAAACAAACAGGAAAATCACAAAAATGTAAAATAGTTTATAGATGAAAAGTCACCATTAGGGATAAACAAGGTGATATCAGTGAAAATGATTTTGCACACAATTACTTATTTCATGTATTTTACAAGTTTTTACTTTTTTTTTATATACTCATGACTTACCAAGTGATAAAGCAACAGTTATGCCGCGTACACACGAGCGGATTTTCCGTCGCAAAAACTTGGATGGTTTTTCGAATGGAATTCCGCTCAAGCTTGCCTTGCATACACACGGTCACACAAAAGTTCTCTGAACTTTCGACCGTCAAGAACGCAACTATACGACAAACCAAGAAAATAAAGTTCAATGCTTCCGAGCACGCGTCGAATTGTTTCCGAGCATGCGTAGGAATTTTGCACGTCAGAATTTGTACAGACGATCGCATTTTCGGATAGGAACTTTTTCCGACCGAAAAATTGAGAACCTGCTCTCAATCTTTTGCTGGCGGGAATTCTGACCAGCAAAAGTCCGACGGAGCATACACACGGTCGCATTTTACGACCAAAAGCTCTCATCGTTTTTTTGCTGGCCGAATTTCCGATCGTGTGTACGCGGCATTAGTTTAAAATGGCGAGGTGTGAAAATGCGCACAAAACTAATGTGCACTAAATGGCAATGCACCAAAAAAATACATTATTTAGACTGCTTTCACACTGAAAGCACCGGCCGTTAGCGCTAAATCGCTGATCGTTTTAGCACCAATATTTTTCACCAATATCACCCCTGTATACGTGCAGCTGTGGGGCAGAGAGTCTCCCGCCAAAAGCTAATTGGCCCTGCACTGACAGCTAGATTGCATGTGAATGGACATGGTTAAAATTGGATGGAGGAGATCAGCAACACTGAGATGCAAAAAAAGGTGAAAACAATATTTTATGGCAAAAAAAGGCAGAGTACCCCTTTAAGAACATTTAGCACAAATATAACAAGTTCCAATCCACAAAATTCTCTATCACCTCCTTGTTATAATACCGGTCAGGGTATCAACCCCTGACTTGCTCAAATTATTTACTTTCTTGTGAGAGGCTCGTTCTTTATGTCCATGTAATGAAGTGGGCTCCTGAGCCAAACATTTCCCCGAGTGGCTTCTGGCTCAGCCCATGAATAGCAATACTTGACCATCCTGAATCAAGGGCAGCAATTAGTTTTTCTTAGTAAAGGGTTTATGTAACCCTTCAAAAGTCTTAATCCGGACTGCCATACTTCTCACCGGCCTCTGCTGAAGCCTATTGAAGCCCGGAGAATGACACAGCAATGGGAGCCTTTCTCTAAGTCGGGGGGCCATTTCACATGCTTTTAATGGCGTAGTCTACATAGAATGAGGTTGCTATAGAAAAGCTCCCAGTACGGATAGTGTAGCCTCCATTCACGAGCTGCCTGGAAAGCTGGACGCTGCGCTTTTACATAAGAATAAAGCTGTCCCTGAATGTGGCCACTCAGCTGATAAATAGGATCTGTATCACCATATCTGGAGTTTTATGGGCACTTGGGAAAACTCTTGAAAAAAAAAAAAAAAAAAAGCTGTTTGGAGAGAATAATATGGTCGGATGTATTGCTTGGAAACAAAAGGCAGAGCAAGAGAGTGCAGTCTATTACTCGGGGAAAACAAGCAACCATAGAGAGGCTCTGACAACCCGACACCCTGGAGGGTCACCGGCATCAGGGCCCAGGGGCTTTCCAAGAGAAGCACATACTGGCTACTCAACGGGTCATATCGACCCTGAAGGAAATAACTGCTTAGTTACTGGTGAGATTTAAAGTGTAACACAAAAAATAAATTCTTTTTTTTTAGGTTTGAAAGGGCTTAGGTTTGAAAAATTTCCCTCACTTCCTGTCTCGTTGAGACGTGTATCGTATAATAAAACTTACCCAGTGGGGGGCAGAGATGGCATTAAAAAACTAACAGGGTATCAAAGTATTCCCAACTCTGTCTCCAAATAAAAAAGTTTGGCTGAAGTTGGGCTTTAAAGGGTATCTATAATGGTTTTGGAGACAGTGATATTTGTAAGTTTGTTTTATGTTTAATTTTTATTTTACGTGTATTCATTTTGAAATAAAAAAATGCAATATTAGTATAGAAATTGTGTTTTATATCAAATTTTTATTATTTATTTTATTTGATAATACCCCACATTTTATCATATTACAACCAAAAACGTAAATGTATTTTTTGGGTTTTTATGTGAAAGACCAACACAAAGTGGCACATAGTTGTGAAGTGGAAGGAAAATGATAAATGGTTTTCAAATTTTTTTTTTTACAAATAAATATCTGAAAAGTGTGGCCTGCATTTGTATTCAGCCCCCTTTACTCTGATACCCCTAACTAAAAAAGAATCCAGAAGTCCTGATTCTAGGTCCATTATTCTCTATTAAAAGAGAAGTATGGGTTTGGCTTTTTTTCCCCCATTCATACTTACCTAGGTGGATGCTGCATCTGTCCCCCGGCGTCTCTGCACCGAACATCGCCAATGGCTCTATTCTCTCGGCTCTCAGAAATTAAATGAAATTTTAGTCATCTGAATTGTTTTAGTTTTAGTTGTATTTTAGTCATCTGAACTGTTTTAGTTGTATTTTAGTCATTTGAATTGTTTTCATTTTAGTCATCTGAATTGTTTTAGTTTGAATTGTATTTTAGTCATCTGAATTGTTTTAGTTTTAGTCATATTTAAGTCAACTAAAATCTCCAGCACCCACCTGAACTTCCACTTCCTTTGGAGCTCTGTCTGTCTGTTAAGGCCCAGCCCCCTGACTCTATCGGCAAGCTGTATTGGCTGAGAGGCGCTGGCTCCCTCTGTCTGCCTGTTGCCTGGGAGTCCTGGAACAATGCCCCGCAAACCAGAAAAGAGGAACTGATTCATGTATATATATATATATATATATATATAAATATATATATATATATATATATATATATATATATATATATATATATATATATATAAGTGATCCTGCATTCCCGCCTGCAGGGGCGGGTGTCACAGGTCATCTAGTGCCCGGCACCCGCAGAAGCCAATCTGTGGGTGCCGGGCACTCGATGTTCTCCCGCGCCCTCCGATCAAAAGTAAACTACACAGGGGAAGTAATAGATTCTGTGTTCTGCAAAGCAGGCACTAGAATCCATTTCTTCCCCTAGTAGAAGCAGCACACATAGTAAACACAAATAAAATATCGCAGTCCCGCTATAAATCACTGATCGCCACCATTACTAGCGTAAAAAAGTAAATAAACAAAAATTCCATAAATATATCCCATAGTTTGTAGACGCTATAATGTTCTTGCAAACCAATCAATATACAATGATTGGGGTTTTTTTTCCCCAAAAACATGTAGCAGAATACATACTGGCCTAAATTTATGAAGACATTTTGGAAAAAATTGGAACTACTGCTATTTTATTCTCCAGTGTCTCTGCTTTCAGAAAATTCAAAATGTTTGAGGACATTCATTAATCTTCAGGCCATAAATGATTTTTTAAACTTGTGCAAAGCGCCGAAAAAACAACTCTTGCAGCGAAAGGATTAAACCCTTACCTTCTTTATAAAAAAACTAGAAACATCAGAATATCGTACTAAAAATATTGAGAACGTAGGATAATCGGCTTTGGCCCAGTGTCCTAGCAACCAATGATGCTTTTGCACAGCACACATGGGACTTTCCGCTCCAATGGTAGGTCTCTAAGAGGATGGTTCGCTGATATAAGGCGACTGATCTAAAAAAAGAAAATTGTCGTGCTTCACTAAAGTGTTCGGGTTTGGCTTGAAGACAAGGAGGCAACTCTACCCGCCACTATATACTCTCCTTATCAAGCAGGGTCTCTGTCCCTGTCCCCTTCCTTCTACTTGCTCCAGTGGAGCCTAACTGATGCAGTAGCCTAGTTTATACGTTTCCACACCAAGATGGCTGCCAAAGGTCAGAAGTTGCGGCTTCCAATCACACAGCTGATACCTCTGAGACACCAACCAGCCCCCTGAAGGGACAATTCCCTCTAAAGACTCCACTTAATCTGTATAGTGGCACAGTGCCACCTACTGTACAGAGGGAAACCTGCACCAGCCTACAGGTAGTCTCCCAACTCTGCCTCCTGAAAAAATCTGAACCCTACCGGAACCTGCTGTAAGGCGACACTACCAGAGCTGCAGACATGGGCGTCCGCAGGTAGGGGCAAGGGGGGTCAAGTGCCCCCCCCGGATCTTAAATTCAGCACATCACTATCGGGGTGTGGGCAGCCTGCACCCGGGTGCCACCCACCAGTGGGGTGACACCATTAAGGTGCTGTCAAGCCCCCCATCAGTGTAGTGTGACTTCGGGCTCTTTTCCCTGCTTAGTCCAGCAGAGAACTCGGTGGCACTGTGACAGGAGAAAGGTGAGCTGCGGGCTATCAGAGGTTTCCCCCGCTCGCCCCCCCTTTCTCCTGTCAGGGAGAAGAGACAGTGGCTTTCTCCATGTTCCCCGCCCGGCTTCCTGCCTGCTCCGTTCCTTCCCTATTGGCCATAACTGAGAGCCAAACAAAGGAGACTAGGAGAGGAGAGCATCATGGGACATGTAGTCCCAAAGATTGGTGGCCCCATTTTCCACAGGGAGGAGGCTACGATCAAGAGAGAGATTGAGGGACTGCAGCCTGGAAAAAAAGCTGAGGGAGAGAGCGCTACAGGACAAAGAATGAGGAGTGTGCTGGGCGGAAGCCAGAGAGAGAGCCATGTTGCCCAGCGCCACCAGAGAGAGAGCCACGCTGCCCAGCACCACCAAAGAGAGAGCCACGCTGCCCAGCGCCACCAGAGAGAGAGCCACGCTGCCCAGCGCCACTAGAGAGAGAGCCACGCTGCCCAGCGCTACCAGAGAGAGAGCCACGCTGCCCAGCGTCACTAGAGAGAGAGCCACGCTGCCCAGCGCCACCAGAGAGAGAGCCATGTTGCCCAGCGCCACCAGAGAGAGAGCCACGCTGCCCAGCGCCACCAGAGAGAGAGCCACGCTGCCCAGCGCCACCAGAGAGAGAGCCACGCTGCCCAGCACCACCAGAGAGAGAGCCACGCTGCCCAGCGCCAACAGAGAGAGAAAGACTGAGCCACTACCAGGGTACAGACACGCTACACTACTGACCAGAGTCGCCCCCGGGGGGAACCCAGAGTGAGCGATCGTCCAGCCGGAGGGATCACTGCTGTAGTTTCGCTGGGTCTGGTAAGGGGGCCTGTTGGCCATTATCCATTACTTATACTAGGGACCGTACTACGTCTGCAGTCTCTGACCATAATAATGTGATAATGACATTGTCAAAAAGTGGCGGTGCATGGGTGACCCTAAAATGATGCCCCCCACCCTTAAAAAAGTTCTGCGGACGCCCATGGCTGCAGATAGGGGAGGTAGCAGATACAACTTATGGTAGTCAGCCAGCCCCTCTCTGTTAAATCTGCCATTTCAGTAGTCAAGCAGACACCCCCTCTCCGACAGCCTGACCCCGCAGAGGCTGGAGAAGGAGAGGAATTATTTTTATAGAAGAAAAGACTGTTTGTTACGGAATACTTAAATAAATATCCACATTATGTGAAGAAATCTGAAAAACCTGCGCTGCTCTTTCTCTAATGCCCCACCATCGGACTTCTCCATTCCCGTCATGCACATCACCGGTGACCTTAAAATAGCTTGCTGCAGCTAACAAAAATGTTCTTTATGTGTGAGTCGAGCTGCTGCGATTGATTTCATGTCATTTGCGCCCTTTATATCGCAGTAAACACACCGGCCTCCTGTCAGGCCAAGACAAATTCTCGCAGACACACACCAACTATTGTTAGAGAGCTGCAGCTGCTGCAGGCGAAATAGAAGACTCCAGCTCTAGGTAAGAGGTGAGGTGGGACACCTGTGGCTGTAGCCCTGCTGAAGAACTACAGTGACCAGCATGCTTTGCTGCAAAAGTCAGCGGCTTAAATATTAGCCAGAGGTGCTTTGCTGCTGATCTTGTTTAAAGGACCACTGAAAATATATTCTGATAACTGTACGTGTATAGTACTGAAAGTATTCAGTGCTATCAAGCTGGCCAGGAAAAATAACAGTAAGGAGGCTAGCAAGCTTTACAACTGCCTGGGGGCCACATACATTACCAAAAGTATTGGGACGCCTGCCTTTACACACACATGAACTTTAATAGCATCCCAGTCTTAGTCCGTAGGGTTCAATATTGAGTTGGCCCGCCCTTTGCAGCTATAACAGCTTCAACTCTTCTGGGAAGGCTGTCCACAAGGTTTAGGAGAGTGTCTATGGGAATGTTTAACCATTCTTCCAGAAATGCATTTGTGATGTCAGGCAATTATGTTGGCCGAAAAGGCCTGGCTTGCAGTCTCTGCTCTAATTCATCCCAAAGGTTCAGGTTGAGGTCAGGACTCTGTGCAGGCCAGTCATGTTCCTCTCTTATCCATGTCTTTATGGACCTTGCTTTGTGCACTGGTCCATATCATTTGGTGGAGGGGGATTATGGTGTGGGGTTGTTTTTCAGGGGTTGGACTTGGCCCCTTAGTTCCAGTGAAGGGAACTCTTAAGGCGTCAGTATACCAAGACATTTTGGACAATTTCATGCTCCCAACTTTATAGGAACAGTTTGGGGATGGCCTCTTCCTGTTCCAATAGGTTTGAACGTAAAAAAAATGAATAGTATGTACCAGGCTTGAATGTGTATGACCAGCTTAAAACAGGGACTGCCTCCATTAAAGGGGTTGTAAACCCTCCTGTTTTTTCACCCTAATGCTTCTGACACTGACCAGCCCAAGTTATACTCACCTGAGCCCATTCGTTCCCAAGGCGGAGACGCGTTCTACCTCTCTGCCCTTTGTCTCGGCTCTTGATTGGATAGATTGATAGCAGCACAGCCATTGGCTCCCGCTGCTGTCAATCAAATCCAGTGACACCAGCGCCGGGGGGTGGGGCCGAGTTCTGCATTCTGTGTGAATCAACACAGAAGCAGGACTCAGGATCGCGCCCGCATGGGTGTTGACCTTAGGAGAGCCTTCTCCAATGTGGGCACTCGATGCGGGTGGAGCTACCAGTGCCACCAGGGGACCCCAGAAGAGGCGGATCGGAGCCACTCTGTGCAAAACGAAATGCACAGTGGAGGTAAGTATAACATGTTTGTTATTTAAAAAAAAAACAAAAAACAAGGGTTTACAACCCCTTTAACCTCTCCCTTGAAGTGAGTGAAAGGGCTATTGTGCAAAAGGGATGTACTAAGTTGATTTACTAAAAGCAAATCCACTTTGCACTAGAAGTGCACTTGGAAATGCAGTAGCTTTAGATCTGAGGGGAAGCTGTGCTGATTTTATCATCCAATCATGTTCAAGTAAAAATGCTGTTATTTATTTTCCTTGCATGTCCCCCTCAGATCTACAGCGACTGCACTTCCAAGTGCACTTGTAGTGCAAAGTGGATTTGCCTTTAGTAAATAAACCCTCATGTGTAATAATAATACCCATGTACACTTGTATAATAATATCTGTATACACCATGTATATTAATATATGTATAAAAACAATACATGTATACACCATGTATAATAATAATACCTGCATACATCTGTATAATATTAATACCTGTATACACCATGTATAATAATAATTATACCTGGAAATACCTATATAATTATACCTGTATACACCAAATAAAATACTTGTATACACCTGTATAATAATAATAATAATAATAATAATACCTGTATGCACCTTAACAATGATGTCTTGTGTGCACCATGTATAATAATAGTTCCCTGTATGCACCATGTATAATAATAATACCTGTATACACTTGTATAACAGGAGTAATAATAATATCTGTATGCATCATGTATATTAATTATAATGCCTGTATGCACCGTGTCGAACAATACCTGTATGCGCTACGTATATTAATAATAATAATACCTGTATGCACTATGTATAATAATAGTTCCCTGTATGCACCATGTATAATTATAATAATAATAATAAAAATAATTCCTATATACACTTGTATAATAATAATAATAATAATAATCATAATACTATTTGCACCATGTATAATCATAATAATACCTGTATACACTTGTTCAATGATAATAATAATAATAATAATAACTGTATTCACTTGTTCAATGATAATAATAATAATAATAAAACCTGTATACACTTGTATAATAATAAAAATGCTTGTATGCATCATGCATAATAATAGGACATGTAAACACTTGTATAATAATAATACTAATACCTGTATGCACCATGTATAATAATAATACCTGTATACACTTGTATATTGATAATAATAATAATAATAATAATAATAATAATAATAATACCTGTATTCACTTGTATAATAATAATAATAATGCCTATATGCATCATGGCATGCATAATAATAGGACCTGTATACACCTGTATTATAATAATAATAATACCTGTATGCACCATGTATAATAATAATACCTGTATACACTTGTATTATAATAATAATAATAATACCTGTATGCACCTGTATACACTTGTATTATAATAATGATAATAATAATAATACCTGTATGCACCATGTATAATAATATTTCCCTGTATGTACCTTGTATAATAATAATTCCCATGCACCATGAATAATAATTATTAATTCCCAGTATGCACCATTAATAATAATATAGTTAATAATTCCCTGTATGCACAATAAATAATAATAATAATAATTTCCAGTATGCACCATGAAAAATAATAATAATATTAATAATTCCCTGTATGCACCAAGTATAATACTAATACCTCTGAATAATAACCAGTTCTGTAAAATACAGCATTTCCAAGCAATGTAATTTCCTGCGTCATGCAAGATATTTCAAAAGCTGAAGGTTTTCTTTTGTATTTGATTGGAGTCCTAACCAAGGGACCAGTCATTTTTACATTTACTTTTTCTGCTTTTCATTTCCTAAATTTGATTTAAAAATTGGAAACCTATCCACCCAAGGAGGATCTGTCTGTCTGCGGAAACAATATTTGTACTGGCAGATCTTTGAACTTATCCCGCAAAATGCTTTGTAACTGCTAATGGGCAGTGAAGGGAATTCAATAGCGGTGTCTTGTCTGGGACTTTTCCCCAAGACGTAGAATTAGCTAATGGAAGATTCAAAGTTGGTAATCAGCTGCTGATGATTAGAGGTTAATGAGGTGTTCCTCCATTCATTAACCAAATCAGCCTCATTAAAATAGATCTTTTTCCTGCTCGTTAGGTGCCGTTCCCAGAGCACCCGCTCTCCTCTATCTCTGTGTAATCTATCATGCTGGTATTTATTACCGTTTGATTAACCAAGAAATAGATATCTATTCCCATGAAGACTAATTATTGTTTTATGCTATGTTAGCAGCTTCAGTGTGTGTTTGTTTCACTCACAGTAATGCCGGGAACACACATGACAGTATATCGTTTATTTAGGTTTTTGCATGATTGTTCTTGGCTGTGTGTGTGCCCCTCTGAAAGTAGTTTCAACTGATTATTAAAGGATATGTAAAGGTTTGTTTAAAAAAAAAAAAAAAACTTACCTCCGCTGTGCAATTGGTGTGTGGCCCCAATCCTCCTCTTCTGGGGTTCCTCAGCGGCGCTCCTGGCTCCTCCTCCTAAAGTGCCCTATTGGAGAGCCGCTCTCCCTTGGGGCACACGTGCGGGGGCACTCCCGTGTCCTGCTGCTGCTCCCCGCCCCCCGCCCCCCGGCTGGATTTTATTGACAGCAGCGGGAGCCAATGCTCTGCTATCTATCTATCCAATCAGGACCAGAGACACTGGCTGGAGTTGCTGTGCTCGTCCCTGTTGCTTGAAAGATCGGGTTTACGTATGTAAAAGGGGGGCTCTGGGGGGCTGCTGCAGCACAGGAGGTTTTTAACCTTAATGCATAGAATAGGTGAAAAACCTTGATGGTTTACAACCCCTTTAAGTGCCTGAAAAAGCTTTGGCTTCAGAGCTTAAAGCGGAGGTCCACCCTAAAATAAAAAAATTACATTAACATTCTCCAAAAAATATATAAAAAAAAATTGAAAAAAATTTTTTTTTACTTACCAGAAATGCCTGTTGCTAGGCAGTCTTCCTAATCTTCCCCTTCCTATTCCACGGCGCTGTTCCTTCACTTCCTCCTCTTCAGTGAACTGCCCCGTTGTCTTCTGGGACATGTGTGTGTCCCAGAAAACAACAGGGCCATTCACAAAGAGCCACGCGACTCGCGCATGCGCAGTAGGAAACGGGCAGTGAACACTGCCTGTTTCCCTTGTTAGGATGGCGACGCCGGCAGCCGATCCGATGGACGGATCGGCCTCTAGAGGCCGACATCGCGGGCTCGCTGGACAGGTAAGTGCCCTTATTAAAAGTCAGCAGCTACAGTGTTTGTAGTTGCTGACTTATAAAAAAAAAACAAACGGCCGGACCTCGGCTTTAAGCCTCGCCCACCCATCGTTCCCCTGTCCAATGATAGCACCTCTTATTGGTCACTAAAGCACTCTAATTTAAGGTGACCAGATTTTTAAAATGAATTCCGGCGCCATTTTTTATTGGCAAATGGTAAACTATTTTATAAGCATATTTTCCTCAAATGATATATGCAGTGTATGTGGTATGTGTTTATGGAATGATTGTATATTATATATGTTATTTCTCATATTTCGTCCATGAGATAAAAGAAACAAAAAAAAAAAGATACTTCTTATGCCGCGTACACACAACCAGTTTTGGCGTCGGAATAAACTCAGAAGATTTCTCTGACGGAACTCCGATGGAATTCCATTCAAGCGGTCTTGCCTACACACGGTCAAACCAAAGTCCGACCAAAGTCCGAGCGTCCAGAACGCGGTGACGTACAACACGTACGATGGGACTAGAAAAAGGAAGTTCAATAGCCAGTAGCCAATAGCTTCTGTCTCGTACTTTCTTCAGAGCATGCGTCGTTTTTGGTCCGTCAGAACAGCATACAGACGAGCGGTTTTCCCGATAGGAATTGGTTCCGTCGGAAATATTTAGAATATGTTCCATTTCTAGGTCCGTCAGAATTTTCGAAGGAGAAAGTCCAATGAGGCATACACACAATCGAAATAAACGATGAAAAGCTTCCGTCTGACTTTTTCTGTTGGATATTCCGCTTGTGTGTACGCGGCTTTAGAATTTTTTGGGATATGACTACCAAATGTTAAGAAGACAAGATAGAGAAAAAACTTGCAGGGAAAATTCAAATCCAATCCGGGCAGAGACGGCTCCAGGCAATTTTTGTTGGTGGTGCTATGGTGGTGTTCGAGGTAAAAGTGAGGATGCTAATCCGGTGCGCCGCTGCTACCGCACACCTGTGGGCATGGCCAAAAAGTGGGTGTGGACAGCAAGTGGAGCTTTCTTCAATGGTGTTCAGTATGTCCTGGCCTCTGTATACCAATAAAAAGCTATAAAATGTAGCACCACCCTACACTTCCTTGATACAGTTCTACAAATGGACTTGTAAGTGCAATGGTAAAACCTATAAATGA
Source organism: Aquarana catesbeiana (assembly GCF_042186555.1). Lineage (NCBI taxonomy): Eukaryota > Metazoa > Chordata > Amphibia > Anura > Ranidae > Aquarana > Aquarana catesbeiana. Next base: position 93,620,556 of record NC_133329.1, read on the forward strand.
ATATCCAATGGAAATCAACCAATGTATTGCAATATAGTAGTGATGGTGTCTACCCCTCTGCAAAAATATTTTGAGAAATTGCAGAGCTTCAATGTGCAAATAATGGTGAAAACCCCTACATACAATGATAATAACAAAGAGGCATAAAATGTAAAATATGTACATCAATTTTACAATTTATTATGATTATATGAAGACCAAGCCTTTTCCAGCACTTTTATAACCCCCAAACATGATGATTTTTTTTTTTTTTTTAGCAGAGACCCTTGGGAATATAATGCAATATTTTGGGAAAAGTTAAACGTTATTGAATTAAAAAAAACAAAACACAATATATACCTATTTTTTTTTTTTTTGTAGAATATGAAAGATGATGTTACATCGAGTAAATACCTAACATGTCACACTATAAAATTGTGCACGCCTGTGGAATGGCGACAAACTACGGTACCTAAAAATCTCAAAAGGCGACGCTTTAAATATTTTTTACAGGTTACTCGTTTGGAGTTACAGAGGAGGTCTAGCACTAGAATTATTGCTGTCGCTACATTGCTTTTACAGCGATACCCCATATGTGTTGGCAAACACCGTTTACATATGTGTGTGCGATCTACATTTTAGTTAGCTTTTGCGCATGAGCACGGAGGGATTGGGGCACTTTAAATTTTCTTATATTTACATTTTTTTTTTTTTACATTGTCCCTTTCATTTATTTAGTTTTTGATCACTTTTATTCCCATTACAAGGAATGTAAACATCTCTTGTATTAGAAATAAGGATGACAGGTCCTCTTTATGGAGAGATCTGCAGTCAAAAAGACTCAAAGGGCAAAAGATCAAAAAAATAAAAATAAATTGTTTACTTCCACCTTAGGCCATAGAGGCGATCAGAGACGATTTGGTCTCTGTCCACCTCTGTGTCCAGCCGGCCACACCGTCAGATCATTTCTTCGGCGCCCAAAACATCAGCGAGTGGTGGGAGGGCTGGGATGTCCCCTCCCGCTGTTTCTGAAAATGATCCAGCAGCTAATGAGCCGCTCAGACCGCTTTCATGAAAGAGCCAGCTTCTAAGCTCAATTTTGGTCTCTGAAGATTGACAATGAACATCTACATGATTCAGAGAAGGATTGAGAGGAAGTGCTGTGGTCAGATGAGCTCTTTGGCATTAACTCGACTGTTTGGAGGAAGAAAAATGCTGACTATGACCTTGAGAACACCATCCCTACAGTCAAACACGGAGGTGGAAACATGCTTTTGGACTGTTTCTCTGCTAAAGGTACAGGCCGACCTTGCTGCATTGAGGGGCCAATGGATGGGGCCATGTGTTGTAAAATCTTGGATGAGAACCTTCTTCCCTCAGCCAGAACACTGAAGATGGGTCGTGGATGGGTCTTTCAGCATGCCAATGACCCAAAACATACCGCCAAGGCAACAAAGGAGTGGCTCAAGAAGAAGCACAATAAGGTCATTGAGTGGTCTAGCTAGTCTCCAGAGCTTAATCCTATAGAAATTTATGGGGGGAGCTGAGTTGCCAAGCAACAGCCAAGAAACCTTAATAGGGCGTACACACGGTCGGACTTTGTTCGGACATTCCGACAACAAAATCCTAGGATTTTTTCCAACGGATGTTGGCTCAAACTTTTTTGTCTACACACGGTCGCACAAAGTTGTCGGAATTTCCGATCACCAACCACGCGGTCACGTACACCACGTACGACGAGACTAGAAAAGGCAGGTTCAGAACCAAGCGCGGCACTCTTTGGGCTCCTTTTGCTAATCTCGTGTTAGTAAAAGTTTGGTGAGAGACGATTCGCGCTTTTTCAGACTCGTGGCTTTCAGATCGTTTTCTGCCGTTCAGTTTGTGCTTGTGGTTTTGTATCTGCTCTTCAGTGCGTGCAGCAAGTTCCGCGTGACTTTAAGTAGTCATTGTATTCTTGTTTGTTCGTTACTGTTTTTCAGTTTGCTCTTCACAGGCCTTGCTGTTCTTCAGTGCGTTCTGTTACTTCGTTCTGAGCAGCCAACCGTTTTCTAGCCATGTTTCGTATGCGTACTCCTCGTAGAGTTCGTGCTGTGCAGGGCTTGGTGTTGGGGTCCTGACCTTGACACAAGTCCAGTCCATGAACAGGGTGGGGAGGAGATCATGGGCCAAGAATTGGTTGCTTCAGCGTGACCAGTTCTCTCATATGCCTTTGCTCCGTGAGATTTGTGAGAATAATCCTGATGATTTCAGGAACTTTCTCAGGATTACGGACCCCGTGTTTCACCGTTTGTTGGCTTCGTTGACCCCCTATATCAGCAGGCAGGATACCTGCATGAGGCAAGCCATCACTCCGGAGCAGAGGTTGGTCGCTACCCTGCGGTATTTGGCGACAGGGAGAAGTCTGCAGGACTTGAAGTTCTCGACAGGCATCTCCCCCCAGGCTCTGGGGATCATTATCCCAGAGACCTGTTCTGCCATCATCCAGGTCCTGCAGAAGGAGTATATGAAGGTAAGATTTTTATCTTTTAATATCACATTTTATTGTATTGAATGTTTGCTAATATATTGTATTTCTTTCCTCATTCCCTAATTACCATGATTGTAATATGCTGTGAATGTCCCCTTGTTCTCATGCATGCTGGATTTTTATGTAATTATTATTTTAGGTCCTTCATACATATTTTCCCTTCACTAACCTCCCCAGCATGGTGTCTCCTGCCCTATATTCACCTCATGTAGTCACTTAACAATGTATTTTATCAGCTCCATAGTAGTGCTTTACCCCAAACACCCCCTAAAATGTTTGGAAATGTTATTTTTGATTTAAATTCAGGCAGAGTGCCAGAGGCTTTTTTTTTGTGGTGTCCCCAAATAATTTTTAGTAACCCTCCCTCCCCCAACTGCTAAGTCAGCTGATCCCAATTCTCTATCCTCAATCATCTATCTGCTGACTTTGCCAAACCCATACACACTATACCCACCTCTTTAGTGCTCAGATTTATGGATGAATTCCCCAAAGCATGTAGTGCAAGGGCCTGCCTGTATACTTTCAAATGGTACCGTTTACATTTTTTGGATCCTATTATTATCTTGATAGGTAATAGCAGAATGTCCAAATGTCCTTAAATGTGTACAATGTGTATTTATATCTTTGTATTATGACACTTCTTACATGTCCAGTGGGCTGCCAATAGCGTAACTAAGGAGGGTCTGTTCAAAGTAATACCCATTATTTAGGCATTCATCTCTCAATGAAGTGAAGAGGGTTACCTGTCCAAGATTTCCACACACCCCCTATAATGTTAGAAATGGCCCATGAGAGGGGGGGAGGGGGAATATGATGGGTGTACCTTATACTTTGGCCTTGTTAAATTCCCCTTACTAAATGCTATCTGGAGGTTGCCCCATAATGTTTGTGTCTAATCTGCTTGCCATGTTTCAGAGTAAAAATAGTAATGTTTATTGTTTTTTCCTCAACAGTTTCCTTCCACGCCACTGGAATCGCAGACTGTGGCCTCCCACTTTGCCGAGCGGTGGGACTTTCCTAACTGCGGAGGGGCAATTGATGGGAAACACGTTCACATCGTCCCACCACCCAACTCGGGGTCGTACTATTATAATTACAAGGGGTTTAATAGTATAGTGATGTTGGCGGTGGTGTCAGCTAATTACGACTTCTTGTATGTGGACGTGGGGAAGAATGGCCGGATGTCCAATGGTGGAGTCATCGCCCAGACGGAGTTCTACAGGCGTCTCCAGAATGGCAGCTTGGACTTGCCAGCTCCAGAGGACAATGTGGAAGGACTCCCATTTGTGTTCGTTGCTGATGAAGCGTTTGCGCTGGGGGACCACCTGATGCGGCCATTCCCAATGAGGACCCTCACCCCGGAACAGAGGGTTTTAAATTACCGGCTGGCCAGAGCCCGAAGAGTGGTGGAGAATACATTTGGAATCCTGGCCAGCCGGTTCCGACTATTTCTGACACCCATCCATATTATACTGGCGTGCTGGGTTCTCCATAACTTTTTAAGGAAACATTCGGCCAACTATGCTGGCTCAGTTGGGCCTGAGGCCGGAATCATACATCAAACCACACTGACGGCGCTTGAAAGTGGCCGTCCTGGCTTGCCCTCCCTGAGTGCCTGTGATGTCCGGTTACGCTACCTGGAGTTCTTTGCGGGTAGGGGGGGTATCAATATGCCAGACAATCTGTGAAGCCTTTTTATAATAAAAAAAAAAGAAATTCTTTGTGGACATTTACTGCTTGTGTTTGTTTTAGCTGACCCTGACAGAAATGTGTTGAGTCCAGAAAATGTCGTGATTGTGTAACCTTATTATACAAAGCACTGTTGGCTGTTATTTCCTAAATGCAAAAACACATTTCACTACAAGTGCACTTGCAACTGCACTGAAACTGCACTTGTAGTGCAAAGAGGATTTGCCCTTAGGAAATAACCCCCATTTTTGCTGAAAACAGCAATTACATCACCCCAAAAGTGCTGTAGTGTTGAGACAATAATCCACACATTCTTGAGTAACCAACTTTTTATACCTGCACAATCACATGTGCATTTACCAAAGGTTTTTAAAACAAACCAACATGTTTGTTGTATAACAATTTTTGCAGTAGCATTATCAAAAATCGAAATGTCCATTTCAGATAAAACAGGCCTGTGTAAAACCAACAAGAAAGCCAAAAAACTTGAACTTACAAAGTTCACATTAGGTAAAACCTGAAGGCTATATCAGACATCAGTATTTAGGAACTGGGTTTGATATAGCGTTCAGATGGGGGGAAATCACCCCTGGAAAAGACAAATTTGGAAGATGCACACCAATTTACGAATGTCAACATGTGCTAGCTGCCATCAGGGGGGGATCAAGGGACGTGTTTTGGGGGAGCAAGCCCTTCCTCAACGCTACTTTATAATTGAGGAAGGGGTTGCACCCCCAAAACGCGTCCATTGATCTCCCGTGATGGCAGATAGCATATGTTGACACACTGTGTGCATCCTCCAAATTTGGCTTTTCAAAACATTGCAAAAAGTTTTAAAAGATTGGACCACAATCCAAAAAGTGATTTTGTGGGGTTTTAAATTCGCCCCAAAACATCTATGAAGTTATTATTTTTTTTAATCACATCATTGATTTTTTGCTGTATGTTTTGCAGTTCTACATTACACCCCATGATCTCCCCGATCAGGATCTGGGCACTTTCTGATGTGAAACGTTCTGGATCCCTCACATCACGATCACCTAAAAAGAGAGAAAGAAAACAAAAACAGTTATAACAAATCTGCCACCATCCATCTCTTTTACCTGAGCCTGTGGTCGCAGACACTCACCTGTTGTGGTGCCAATCTCCACCACATCTTCTTCTTCCTCCTGCTCTTCTTGGGTTGGTGTTAGTTCCCCTTCTTCCAGAGGTGGGGGGTCTGTGGTCTCCTCGGATGAGGGGTGTCCTCCGAGTCTTTTCTCCCCTATGTAAAACAAAAATGGTATAATTAGCACACAGATATTTGATGGCAGAACTAGAAATAGGAAACATTGCTTGGAAGTGGGGTACAATTGTCTATTTTGGCAGAGTTCCAAGATGTATTTTTTTTATTGGCCTTTGTCAAGCTGCAATACTTTACCTGTTTGGTACAAGCTTCACAGATGTAGCCCCCCCTATAGTATACACTGAGGCACCTGTGTGGCCCCCTAATAAAAATGGTGTTCTTGTGTCCCACACTAGTGCTCCAGTGTCCAGATGTGAAAACAGCTGCTCAGTGTCCTCTCCTTACACAGAATCTAGTTTGCATTTCATTCTAGTAACAAACCCATCTACACAAACTAATATTTGGCATCCAAGTAGGCCCAAAAAAAATGTGGGAAAATGCATATGGCCTAAACAATGGTGTTTTAGAGGCCGAAAGAAAAATGTTTGATACGAACGAATAATGGGCCCATGAACATTAAAGTTGCCCTTTTAAACGTTACAATTAATAAAAGCATATGGAGCAGCACGAACGCAATAAAGACAGAAAGAATAGGAACACAGCACAACTACTTACTTTTTTGCAGCACTCTCCGGATCTTTCGGTACTGCTCTGGCTCTCTCAATTTCAGGTCCAACCACCGCTTCCTGAGCTGATCTTTCGATCGTCATACCCCGAAATTCCTGTGCAGACTTTTGATCACTTTCGCCATGATCTTGGCCTTTCTGATATTGGGGTTGGGGTAAGGCCCATACTTTCCGTCATAGTCGGACTTCTTCATGATGTCGACCATCTCCAACATCTCCCCAAAGGACATATTTGTGGCCTTAAAACGTCTCCTTCTGGATCGGGACGTGTCCGGATCCGGGCTTTCCTCCTCCTCCTCCTCGTTCCTGCAATTAGCACGCACCTGCTGTGACTCCGCCATGTGTTCTTCCCCCACTGCGCCGAACGAAAAGGGGCGGGGAATAGACTAGAAAGAACGTCAGGGGCGGGCGGAGTTACACGCATGCGCAGTGTGTATAAAGCGTAAGACGCGTGCGTATTACGTACGATCTGTGAGCGGAGGAAGGAGCATTGGACGCGCCGATCGTAAGAACGAAGGTAAGAGACAAACTTGTGCCTATACTGCTTCTACATTGAGGCCTATATTGTAACAAGATTAGGAGAGTTTTGTCTGACATTAGGCTTTGTCTTGTGTTGTGTCTTGCAGTGACCATGGATATGCTACTGAAAGACAATGACTTTATGTCAGTATTCGTAGATATGTTAAGGGAGCTGCCCTGTCTGTGGGAGATTAACCACCCCCATTTCAAGAACCAAGCAAAGAGGAAGGCAGCACTGGTGCAATTGTGTGAAATTGTGAAGCAGGTGATCCCCACGGCAGACATCACCTATTTAAAGATCTTAATTGGTGGCCTGAGGAGCACATATCTAAGGGAGCGCAAGAAAGTCCTGGATTCACAGAGATCCGGAGCAGCAGATGACATCTATGTCCCCAGGATGTTGTACTACGACAGGCTGCATTTTCTGGCAGGCCAGACTGAACCCAGGCCATCCCTCTCCAGTCTTCCTTCCACGCTTCCTTCCCCCCCGGCTGAGGCTTCTGACGCCCAACCTGGGCCTTCCAGACCGCATGTGGAGGAGCCCAGATTGAGCCAGGTATAGCATTCCTCTAAATATTTCTGCTTGTCCAATCAATGATGTTAACTAGATGTTAGTTGGGAGTACTAATTTAGGATTGTGATTGATGAAGCAAAAACTAAAACCATGTCCCTTTTTCATACACAGGGAAGTCTCAGCCAGGAGGTGGCCGGGCCGAGCCGGCTGGCTGATCTGCAGGTCCCTCCACCCCCCCTGGAAAGAGAAAGTGGCAGTAGGAGGAGTGCCCTAGAGGAGGCTACCAGAGGACTCTTTTGGAGGGCTACAGAGGTCCTGGGAGCACCACAGACCGTGGAGGAGGACATTGCTGCCACCATTGCCTATAAAATGCAGAGGATGGAGGAGGGCCAACAAGTCTTGTGTGAGGCGCTCATATTGGAGGCTCTTAACAAAGGTATGAGGGGCCAAATGACAGCTCAGACACACCTTTGCGATGGTCCTCCTCCTCCTCCTGCAGGTCCTCCTCCTCCTCTTCCTTCTCCTCCAGGTCCTCCCAGTCCTCCTCCTCCTCCAGGTCCTACTCCTCCTCCTGCCACATCTCCAACAGCACAGCCACAGCCGGGAAGGAAGCGTGAAAGGAAGACCAGAAAGTGAGGACCCTGGATCCAGTCTGGTCGGCCAAAAAATGCAGCCTCTTGTGGTACCACAGCCTGGGGACACAGATGTCATCTGCTGCTATCTGGATCTCTGCGAATTCTGGACCAGACTGCCCTCCCTTACATATGGACTCCTCAGGCCACCAATTTTGATGTTCAAGAATTGATGTCTGCCATGGGGGTCCCAGGCTTCGCTAATTTCTCCTGTTGATCCAGTGTTGCCTTCCTCTTTGTTTGGTTCTGATCCCTTAATAAAGGATTTTTGTTTTGAATTATACTCTCCTATGTGTTTTACTTCAAAAATTACAGTTTTTTTGTGAGGATTCAGGTACATTTCAAATATACAATGTGAAATTAACAAGGGACACCAACACCAAACAATCTCCTTGAGATTAAATAATAAAAGATATCAATGGTGTTGGGGTAACTTGACACACAAAACACACACAAAAATATTCTGGAGTAAAAATAAAAATAACATTGAACAAAGATCAGCCTTGGAAAAAATACAAACATTAAATAAAAAAAAAAGGCTTAAAATCCCCAAAAAAATTAAATAAAAAAAAAAAAATTCTGTCAGATGTGACAACTAATAACAATATATTCAGGGAATCCCAATAAAAAAACAAAAATAAAACTTTGTGAGAAGTGTGTGTGAATATGAGCAGCAAAACTACTTCATTCTTGTCACATTATAAAGAAGAAGAGAGTGCGCTGTATTAAACCATTTTTAACATTGCAGCGTGACGAAAGTGCTGTATCCATTGCGAACGCTAAGTTTACCAGAACGAGCTGTTCCGTCTTGGAATTTCTTCTGAGCATGCGTGGCACTTTGTGCGTCGGAACAGGCCACACACGGTCGGAATTGACGCGATCGGATTTTGTTGTCGGAAAATTTTATCTCCTGCTCTCCAACTTTGTGTGTCGGAAAATCCGATGGAAAATGTCCGATGGAGCCCACACACGGTCGAAATTTCCGACAACACGCTCCGATCGGACATTTTCCATCGGAAAATCCGACCGTGTGTACGGGGCATAAGAATTTAGAGAAGATCTGTAAAGAAAAGTGGACCAAAAACCCTCCTGAGATGTGTGCAAACCTGGTAACCAAATACAACAAACGTCTTACCTCTGTGCTTGTCAAGAAGGGTTTCTCCACCAAGTACTAAGCCATGTTTTGCTTGGGATCAAATACTTATTTTACTCAAAGAACTGCAACTCAATTTATAGCATTTGTTTTATGTGTTTTTTCTGTATTTTTGGTTGATATTCTGTCTCTATCATTGAAAATACACCTATGATAAAAATTATAGACCCATCATTTCTTTGTAAATGGGCAAATTTACAAAATCTGCAGGGGATCAAATAATTATTTTCCCCACTATATACATATTTAGGTCGGCAAGTGGATAAACAAAACCACTATTTGCAATTTTTGGTTGATTTGGCTTCAATTCAAACTCTCAAATATAATATATACAAAAATCATATTAAAACTTTCTCTAATAGACATTACTGGGGCAAAATCTAGATTTACAGGTTGTTTTAATGCCTTCCACCATTTATCACTGCCAATTAGTAAATCCAAATAACCAAAACTGGCATTTTGTGTGAACTCAGCACAAACATTTTATATATGTTTGCTGTAATGTAATCCAATAGAGGTTCATAACTGCTTTTCTCGTCCTGATTGTCCTTTAATATGTCTATCTAGGTTAATGTTATCAATTACTTGGTAATTGTACTTTTTTCTGTGATGAAGTGCTTTTATACTAAATATTCTTCCATAAAAATAAAAAAAATGTATAAAAAAAAGTGAAAGTTTACAATCTGATTGCCTATTTAGTTTATCCTCAACGTCTCTCTTAAATGGTAAAGATGTCCTGTTGTTGCAATTATTCAAGCTTAAAAAAGAATGGTGGCCAGACTATGGGCAGTTAACTACTTACCTAACCCAGAATTATCGAACTCCAGCCAAACTCCAGGCTCTGCCCCCCCCCCCAAAAAAAAAATCACTCCCCTCCCCTCTTGGAGGCCCACTGCACTGTATGTTTTGCTTTATCTTTTTTTTCTATACTCACCTTTTTCTGTGGTCTTTTGCTCTTGTGACATTCAAGGTCACCCTCCCGGTTGTAGACGATCCTCTAAAGATGATGAGGTCAGCACCACTCTCTGCATCTTTACATTGCGAATGGAGGGATCCATGTTGACGCTCCCTTGGGGGCAGGCTCATGATGTCTTACATTCACAGCATACCCTCATCAACCCCAAAAACTTATGGTGAAAAGAAACAAAGTAGAGAACAGCTCCAGACTACAGACCAGACTATTTTCATTTAGAAATGCTTGAAGTTGGGCTTTAAAACAAGCCCTCACTGACACCTGTAGCTACAGGCACTATGGAGTAAATAGCTCTCAAATTTTACAATAGATGCAGGCTTTTGGAATTTACAGTCAGGACTCAACACTCTGCTCCCTCTTTCTGTGTACCAGCTCTGTGCTTACATTGGAGATTAGAATTCTTGTAGACTGCCAAATCCCTGCTTGGAGACAAAACAAAATGATCTACTGAGAGAAAATTAAAGAAAACTTTTTTTTTTGCAAAAACATTGATGCCTGGAGGAAAGGCTTCTAGGAGAGTTTGCAAAATGTACTGTGTGCATGAGACCTAAAAGCTTCAAAAAAGCTTGCTGAAAGCTCTTCAAATGCTTTGTCATAGCTTGCTGTTCGCACCGCACTTATACAAGCTGAGGCCCATATGAAGCAAGTCTTTGCTGATCACACAAGATTTTTTCTTTTCGGGTCGGCGATGGCAGCGGGTGGATCTACATCGGGGTCAATGTTTTTTATTTTTGTTTTTTAAATAATGGACTTGTCAAAAACTGCCCGCTGTAATTTTTTGCACTACACCTTTTTTTTTTGGTGAATGAGTAGGGGTACATAGTACATAGTACCCCTACTCATTTACATAGGGGAGGGCCGGGATCCGGGGGCCCCCTTGTTAAAGATTTCAGATTTCAATAAGCCCCCTGCCTGCAGACCCCCACAACCACCGGCCACAGTCGTAGGGAAGAGGCCCTTGTCCCCATCAACATGGGGACAAGGTGCTTTTGGGGGTGGGGACATAGGCCCCCTGACCCAAAGCACCTCCCCTTTTTGAGGGCATGTGGCCTTGTATGGTTCAGGAGGGAGTGCTTGCTCGTCCCCTTTCCTGACCTGCTAGGCTGCATGCTCGATAAGGGTCTGGTATAGATTTTGGAGGGGACCCCACACCATTTTTTTCCCCAATTTTTAATTTTTTAATTTTTTATTGCCGCCATTTTTTTTTTTTTTTTTTTTTACATTTAGCTATAAGCGGGTAACCCTGCTGACAGCTGCTAACTCATGGTTTGTTAAGGACACAGTGGGCGGCTTCCCGTCCCACTCCAGCTATTCACAGTTTATTAAAGCGGAGTTCTACCCAAAAGTGGAACTTCCGCTTTAAGCACTCCTCGCCCCCTGACATGCCACATTTGGTATGTCATTTTTTTGGGGGGGGTGTACCCTTTTTTTGTGGGACTTCCTGTCCCACTTCCTGCTTCCTATCTTTGGCCACCTAGGTGACTCCTCCTCTCGCCCTAGGCGGCCCCCTCCTGCCAGCAATCTTCCGGGACACAAGTCCCAGAAGATCGGCTGGCCAATAGGAGAGCGCAGCACAACTCGCGCATGCGCAGTGTGCGCCTGTCCATGAAGCCGTAAGCTGTCACGGCCAGGTGCCCACAGTTACCCTGAAGGCGACAAGGAGAGGAAGGGAGAGGAGCTAGTCTCCGGGTGGCCACATCTCTGAACCGTGGGGCAGGAAAGTGTCAGTTTATTAAATGTCAGCAGCTATGCTTTTTTGTAGCTGGTGACTTTTAATAAACTAAAAAACAGGTAGAACTTCGCTTTAAAGAAAAAAAAAAAAAACCGCGAAATGCATTATAATTACACGCAAAAATGCATCAAAATCACAGGTTCAACAATGCAAAATGTGCTAGAAAACTGCATCAACCACAACCGCATAGATGTGAACCTTGTATTAAAGGCTCAAATGCGAAAAAATTATAAATGCACATTTTTTCTTTTTTCAATTTGCATTTCTTTTAATGGTGAAGTAAGCCTTTAAAGGTCTATATATCCTGGATCAACCTTTGTTTTTAGCTAAGTCCTCATTTGGACCTTGTATAGTCCTTTATAGAAGTATCCACAATACAATATGAGGATATGACACCCCATGAGGTTGTGCAGTGCGTCCTGGTGAATGGGGCACCCCAAAGAAAATGCAACCGATCAGATTGCTGCGACTCCAGATTGGGAGGACAGGTTTGCTCATTACTCTTTTAATCCGTGATAGACACATAGCGACAATGTATCTAAAACCTAAAACGCAAGTCCTCATCTGTCTCAGAAGTATTTGTATCACACATGAAAGAACATGTTTCCTCATCCCAACTAATAAAAAAAGTTGGAGGTATTTCGGATTTTGCTCTTTTATTACAGCTGCCTTTCATGTGTCCGATGTTGAACAGGCAAGTCCTTCCGTCTCCTGTTTCACTAGAACTTCTCTGTGATTGTATTTCAAAGTGTTCCTTGCTCCCGGATGGCGGCTATTGTTCCCTGTTCTCTCAGTGCTTCAAGTGATCATGGCCCAGGGTGCGTTCATTGAGTAATCGTCTTTCCAACGTACAAACGTGTTCTAGTTTTAGCAGGTGACTACAGAAGAGGAAATAGGTCAGGTTTAATGGCAGGCTGCTTGTGTGGCTATGGACGGGGCCGTATCTAGGATTCATGCTGCCCTCTGCACTCATGATTGAGGTGCCCTTTCATAAAGGCTCCACCCCTTTTCTCAAAAACCGTGGTATGGTGTTATAATAATGAAGGCAGGAGGTTTGCTTTATGGACAGAACTCTGGCAGGCAACCATAAAGAGAACCTGCATTGTACTCGACCTAAAAAGTGCCTAGTCCCTTCACTAAGCTGCCCCTATACATCCTTTTCTCTCTGTTCTGCTCACTTATGTTGGAAAGGGCATTATTTAAAGCAGAACAAAAAAAAAAGATCAAAAAGAATAGTCTATTAAAAATAAAATAACAAAACCAGCTTTTTCTGAAAAATTCAGCTTTAGTTCACGTTTAGTTTACTTCTTTCTGTGTCCAGATGTCCTCAGACTGATGGTCATTGGTCAACATCACGTGTGTCAAACACAAGGCCTGTGGGCCGAATCTAGGGTTGCCACCTTTTCTTCAAATCAAACCCGAACACTTTAGCGGCGCATAGCAAATTTTTTTTTAATAGTATACATATATTTTTCTATTAAATAACATTTCTAATCATATGGCGTTAATAACAAGAGTCCACCCTTTACATCAGAGTCCACAAAGTTCCCCATTTACATCTGAAACCACAGAGTTCCCCTTTTACATCTGAACTCGCAGAGTTCCCTTTCACTCTAAGGGGGGACTCTGCAGACTCTGATATAAGGGAGAACTCTGGGAACTCTAGGGGATGCTCTGGAAACCCTGATTTAAGGGGGAAAACTGAGCACTCTGATGTACGGAGAGGACTCTGCTGTAAGCAGGAACACTGTGGCCTCTGGTGTAAAGGGGAACTCTGATGTAAGGGGTGCACTGAGAACCCTGATTTACCTTAGTGTACTCACTCAAAGGCAGGAGAGAGAAGGGGGGAGACTTCATTCACAGACAGGGATGGATGGTGAGCTCATTCACCCCTTGGCAGTCAGTACCTCTCATCCAGATGTATCTGAGGCTGCTAGACTTCCAATTTCCGACCCCCCACTATCCTTTTCTGAGGCACAGCGCTGGGAATTGGAGTGTTGGCAGACACAGAGGGGTAGGGGTGGGAGAAAGGGGTGCAGATCGAGCCCTCTCTCCTCTCCCGTCAGTGTGGGGGGCAGGGGGTGGGGAAATTGTTAGTATTGTTAGTGTTGGCTTTGGGCAGTGTGAAAAAGAGTGTAACAGACACTCTCAGCTTAACCAAATGCAGCCAGCAAACCTGCTAGGAAGCCAAAGTCCAGTCTGAATAATGTGTCCGGGTTTCAGGCAGTCTGAAACCCGGACGCATGATTCTGAACCCGAACTGTCCAGGTCAATCCCAGACAGGTGGCAACCCTAGCTGAATCCGACCATTCAGGCCACTTCATGAAACCCTCGCACCTCTCCTACAGCTGCGGCACCCCCCTTGTCTCTGTCCCCACCCCCGTCTCAGCAGTTGGCAGCAGAGAGGAGGACAGAACCCCTCCTACAGATCCTGCCCCTCTCTGTGCAGCCGCACCCCCTCGTCTCCACCAGCAGACTCCAGCAGCTGCTTCCAGCCCTCCTCTCATCATCCTCCAGACTTTCTGCTTCCCAGATCTGCCCCAAGCTTCTTCCTAACAGCAACACAAGGTAAGGGGGGTGCACTGTGATGTAAGGGAGGGTGGAGGACTCTTGACTTTCGATGGTTGGGGTGGGGGGGGGGCTCCTGACATCTGATGTGGGAAGGGCGCTCTGGATATCTGCTTATAACTATTATGAGAATAATAAAATTTGATGTCAGTTGAAAAAGAGGGTCGCACGCCACTGGTATCATCCACAAGAAACTTTATTGGAGACTGCTCAGATAGAACAGCATGGTGGAACCATATTCTGTAAAAGCTCATCTGCTACAGCAGTGTGAGTGAGCTCCATGCCAGTCTGCACCTGCCCTTCACAGCTTAAAGTGAACCTTCAGTGATTTTTTTCATCTTTCCATCTATTACATCTTCTGCTTGTTGTTAAAACTTTGGATAGTAAAAAATTTTTTTCTGCCAGTAAATACCTTATACATCCCACTTCCTGTTTCTTGTCTGGTCATTAGAGTAGGCTTATGACATTATGCACAGCTCTCTTTCTCACTATAGTGAGAGTTTGCCAGGAAGGGAGGGGGGATGAGTCATAAGAGGGTCAATGAGAGCTGCAGGGCTGAAGAGCTGGAGGTGTGCCTCTGTGTATCCGTGTAAATCCAGGAAGTGAACAGGCAGCAGCTTCAGCTGCCTACAGTTCAAATGGTTGCAGTCTGACTCAGTGGAGAGAGATTTCTGCAGCATATTTGGCAAGTACAAAATCACAGTATATATAAAATAATATGCAAAGTGGTTGGAGGGAAGCTTCAGAATGACAAAGATGTTTTTATTACAAATTATGTGAGCAGTGTTGCCTGTTCAACATCTGACACATGACCAGTGTAGCACCCTGTACAGTCTAGCTGTGAGGAAAATGTATTCTGACTCACAGTAGTCTGTGTGAGTCTGGGTAATTGGTTGGGGTTACTGTAGGTCAGCCTGGAGGGCTCTACAGGTCAGGCCTCTGGTACCTCCCCCTGGTTCTAGAAGCTGTTGGAAGTTTCTAGAAGTTAGTGGGTGGAAGCAAAGAGGCTGAGATCTGCATATTCGTGGAAATCTGGCCAATCCCCAAGCAGGGAGCCTGGCAGGATGGTTGGGTGAGCCTATAAATATGGTGGAGCCTGGCCAGCAAGAGGTGATGTTGTCGGGTGAAAGATGGAGTCCTGAGGCTGTGTTGTGGAGCCCGGAAGGGGACCCTGGGGCTGAGGGGAGCTCTGCCTCCAGGCTGGGAGCTGAGGAAGATGAAAAGCTGAAGAGAGGGATCTGCACTACCCTTCAGTCTCTTCTTGGAGACACCCTGGCTAACATGGGAGGATCTGGACAGCAGGAGGCCTGAACAGTCTTTTCAAAAGCAGCGGGATTCCAGGGACAGCATGAGTACCTCTACACCCCTGGGCCAAAGAGGGAGCAGGCTGCCAGATGCAATATCCAGCCAGCTTTCAGGGGACAGTGCCACGGCAAGACCCAATCCCTTGTCCTGGGACACTTTACAAGGCAGCCAGGTGGGCTGTTTTTTTCAAGAGAGGGAAAATAGAGCTCCTACAAGTTTTGGACTTTGCTAATTTCCACTAAGGGGACACAGAGCTCCTATTAAAGGAATTCTTGCTGCCAATTCCTGAGAGACTGATATTGTTCCAGAGGGAATACGGTCCAGGATTTGCTGTTTTTTCAGTGAAAGAAGTTGTCCTCAAGTTGTTATATCAAGTCACATTGGACATCCCATATAACCCTTTTCCCATCCAAGTCGTTTTCCCCTAATAAAACAACAAAAACAAGCCCATAGACTGATTTCTGTCTTCATGTGAAAGTTGGAAAAATGCGTGTTGCCTGGCTGTGCAGGAATAGGGGGACCCAAAATCCAGCAGCCCTCTAGGGGGTAGCACTACACCAGTAATAATCGAATGCAGAGGCAAATTTTTAATATGATAGAGAGCAGATACATTTATGTAGTCTGACCAATACAACCAGCCCTTTGAGGGCAACCATAATGTTGAGGCAACCCGCAAAGAAATTGAGTCTGACACCCTTCCTCCTTTGAGCCCAGGTCTTTCTGGACCTGCTTCCAGCATGTAACTGGACAGTGGAAGGAGAAGCAGCACAATAATGAGCTTCTCCCTCTCTTTCTGCTTTCTCCTCCTGGCTCCTTGTGCTGCTTCTTCCTCCCATACTTCAAGTCTGCTGTATAGAGGCTGATAGCAGATCAAATCCAGGTACTTACACTGCTTTCATTAAGATGACACTAATCAATATTCTTTTTTTTTTTTACAAGAAAACACTAGTCAATATCCTTATTTGCCAAAAAAACATCCATACGCATCCACTACTCAATGGCCCTGTAATCTATTTTTCATTAAATTGTTTCCTACTTTTTTTTTTATTTCCTCCTCCTCCTTGAGCTTACTGAACCTTCTCTTTTTTCCCCTCACTTCCTGTTGTTTGGAATGATCAGTGCATGCTAGTTGCTGTCATGTGCACTCCTCTATGCACACTAAAAATCCCATAATCCATAGCCTATAGTCCATCTCAGGAGGAAGCAAGAAAGGGTGGCCACGTACCTACATACAGAGGGACAATGGAGAACGAAAGTAGCCAACCTCTAACAGAAAGTCAGATCACAGCAGCAAAAAAAAAAAAGGAATTTGGATATTTGGAGGCGGCTGAGAGCAATAGAATATATATATATTTTTTGTGTAACTTTAAAACACAAGTAACTATGCCCCTGATGACGTCAGTTGTGACAAAACATGTAGGATGGAGCTTACTACGTGCCATCGCAACACTTGTCCTGGTGTGTACACGAATTGATATATCTCCATGCATGGTTTGTTTGCCCTGGATTGACTTTATGCTTATTGTCTCAAATATGATGTGAGTATTTTTAATCCCTTTACTTTATTAAATTCTGTTGACAGTTTTACATTATGTGGATATTTCCTTTATTTTATATCCATGGTGAAAACCCATCTCTCTACATCCACTGAGATACATCTGGATTATTTGAAACTTAATTAAACGTCCCAGGATGACATGTGATGCTTGATTTATGGGGATACATTGTACCAGGCACATTTGACTCTGTAATAGAATCCCGCAAGTCCATCTTATATTGGTGGTGGATCACGTGGTGGAATTGGATCACATATATTTTCATGATTTGAACTATCATCAGGATTCCCCGCATATATTTTTTTGGACTTTTTTTATATATTTTTGGCACCAATTGTTTATCACTTCTTTGGACTGATTTGATATATCTCTGGCATAATATTGTTTATCACTATTAGCGCTGTATATTTTATGTTTTAGTGGTATTGCACAGTATGTCTGACTGATTTTCCTAGCGGCTTTTTTTGTCAGCGCGTTTTCTCTCCCACCCTTACAGGTAATTATGTATTATTACAGAGCTGCAATTATATCTGGCTAGAATTTAGCTATAAAAGTTTAATTTTTTTTTAAAGTGTATTGTTAGCCAAAACTTTTTTTTTATAGTTTTGTATAAAGTGTGGAAGGGTGAGAATCCTTATCAGATTTTTATTGCTGATTCACAACATCCGGTCAGCACTTATTTATCATGGGCCATAGTTCATGTGCATGGTTCTCGACAATGGCGGTACCATGTAAATCTACAATAAAAAAAAACTTGAGCAAATCAGGTTCAGTTTTAGACCTTTACTAGAGTTCCTAGGGATGAGCCCGCGGTTCGACTCGAACATTGGGTGTTCATTTGTTCTGAAACAAACCAAACATATGGGGTGTTCCTGGGAAATTTGAGCGCCACGGAACGCCCCAGATCGCAGTGCATTGCTGTATGATGATTGGCCAAAGCATGCACCTGACCTGCATGCTTTGGCAAATCACAGCATGCTCTGCTGGGAGAGCGATAATAGGCCAAAGGCACCGGGTGGCCCCACCCTCAGCTATATAAGAGATGTCAGCGCAAAAAGGCTGCAGTCGGCGGGAGCCTCCCATCGAGGAAGAGTTTTTCCGTTTTTTTTGGGTCGTCGGACGCTGTGATTGAAAATACATGGACATCACAGGACATTTTGTATTTTTTAATAAAGGACTTGTCCCAAACTGTCTACTGTCACTTTTTTTGGTGAATGTTTAGGGGTACCATGTACCCGATACCCATTCACATGGGGGGGCTGGGATCTGGGGGTCCCCTTGTTAAAGGTGGCTTCCAGATTCCGATAAGCCCCCCGCCCGCAGAACATGACACACTATTGTTTTCTGTGTGTCATTGCAGTTCCCCGTGTTTATCCATGTTTTAAAATCCAGGTAACTGCACATAGCATGAATAGGCTCTAAGAACTTGCCCTCACCTTAGAGAGATTTCCTTTCACTTCTTGCTGTGTCCAAAGGGCAGAAAAATAAGGGAAATCTCTGCATCAGGACTTAGACAGCATAAAAACCTGACAGGGGTTCCAACCATTCCCTACTCTATCATCCGACTAAACAGACTTCATAGTGTAGTTAATTAATACCATAGTAGAAAACTGCGCCTAACAGGTATGTTCAGGCATTACCCAAATGTACCCCTAAACCTCCCTTTTCCTCTCCAGAGCAAGGTCCAAACATTATTTTGTGCTTTGCTCCTGTAGAAACAGTTTTTATTACTCCCTGTGATTGATAGATCTCATCATTACACATGTGATAGGTAGAGAGGGTTTCCTACCAGTTTCCTAAAGAGATTATATCATCTTTGTAATTGGCCCAGTTATTTTAGATAAACCAGTGACCAGAGCAGTCCTTGTGCTGTAATCAAATTTTAACAGCAAAATTTCCAAGAAAAACTTTTTTCCCAAACCCTCCATTCCAGTCCAGCATCATTAAAACCTGAGAAGGGGGCCCCCTTGGAACCCCCCGAAATGTGTTGGCTGTTTTTATAATATTACTGTGTTGAATAAACATTATCTGGACTGTCAACTATACCTTGGCGCTCTCTTTTTCAATCAACATTGAGATGCCACCTCAAGGGTTGTTTCGGGGCTCATCATGCACTTGGGAGCTGCTCCAAAAGAGCTGTCATATCAGTCTGTAATACTCTCCGGGTCCAGCGCTCCACATCTCCACTTCTTAATATTCATACTTGTGTCAGGGTGTGTGTAGACGACTGTTTAAAGCTGGCCATACATTATTCAATTCTCTTATTTAATTTCCTTCAGATTTACCTTCAACTATGTAGTGCAAGTGCCTTCCTGATTGCATAAGCATTGAAAGTGTTTAGGTTTGACCTCATATTATATGGTTTTGGTAAATGTAGTTGGCACCCAAGCTGGAGTTTCTGTACATGCTGCTTTAAGGGCTCAATAACCCCCCAATGGACCCGCCATACACTAGGAACACATCCTATTCAGATGCTTTGCATTGTGCTCAACAAACAGCAGGTCTTCTGCTTGTAGGGTTCAAGCAGAAGGTGAGGTCAACTTCAGGTTTATTGAGCAAAGTTTAATATAAGTGAGGCTTTGCCATGATCTTAAATTGGTTGTAAACCTAGTTACACCACTTGTACCTACAGGTAAGTCTATAATAAGGCTTACCTGTAGGTACTGTAAATATCTCCTAAACCTGCACGGTTTAAGAGATATTTACTATGTACCCTTGCGCCGAATTCATCGGTGCATGCGATGTGAAGAAACGGCCCTCCGTGCCGTTTCTTCACTAGCAAGTGCCGTAACTGACAGCTCCCACGCGCGACTCCGGCCAGTTACAGAGCCGGAATCCGCAGCCCCGGAAGGAAGAGGGGAGAAGATGGATGCGGCCACCAGCGGGGACAACATGGGCAATGCGATGCATACTAGCCCATTATGCTTTTACTTTGCAGGGGAAAAAAGAGGAAGTAAAACCCACCAGGGTTTACTTCCTCTTTAAACATCCATCTACTTTTATCCTTATACTGTTCATTTGCCTAATGGACACTTTTTTACCTGATGAAGAGGGAGTCGCTGTGGCAAGCTTGATGCCCCTATGGGTCATGCTTTGATAATCACATTTATTTGCCCACTTTAATCTATTTTGCTGTATTAGTATTTATGCCAGTTGTTCTTGCTGAATTTCCTAAAACGTACATTGTTGGGATTATCTGAAGATCAAAAAGGGAGGAACACTGCTTGAAGGCATTTTTGTGCATAAGATTTAATATGCGACGTGACATATTTATCTCAGGCACAGTAAAATTCCTTTAATCCCAAAGCTAACAATTTGGTAATCGTAATAAATTGGCAGTCAACAAAAACATTCCCAATAGATACAGTCCCAAACATCTCAGGAAAAATTTACTCATTTCTCGTGCTGCCTATGTCCCCATTGGGAAGAGTTCCCCTCACTTCCTGTGTAGTCATAGAGACAGAAAACTGAAGGGAATATTTTTTTAAATGGGATACTGGAAACACTCAAAGCACTTTTTAGTAGAGTTGGGAAGGTTTAGAATGTCATTAATTTGTGGAGATTCTCTTCACCTCCTGTGTTATCTTCACTACAGGAAGAGAAGCAAAAATCTCCCAAATTGAGACAAAGACAGAAATAAAAACCCAACAGGTTTTCCAAACCTTCCCCACTCTATCCAAAATAAAAAAAGTTTTAGATGACCTTTCCATAGCAGTCCAAGAATCAAACATCTGCCTGGTCTCATGAAGGCTGTATTAAAGGAATTTTCCTGTACATATTGGAAACAAAATTTGTACATTCAATTTTAACAAGGAAATAAGTTCCATTTATACTGGCATACAAAAGATATGGGTCCTATAAACTGTTTTCGGAAGATATTAGTCCCAGCCAAAGTCGTGGCCAGTCATTTGGTAGAACTTCATATTGTACGGTCTATAGAAGTCCTGGAGACGTAGCAAGAGTCTCTGGTCTATATCCGGATGTGGCCGTCCCTTGGATTTCCCTAGACACCGTGGCTTGCCGCTTCCCTCTGGTTTTTTCAGACATGGAAAGCCCTTGGTTTTGTTAAAGTAGAAATGTTTGTCTGTTATCACCCTCTTTAACCCCAGAAAGTCTTGAACCCTTTCCATCTCTCCAGCTGGGTCACTGACCAGTCTCTCTCCACTGACAAAAAGGAATTTGGAGAGAGGGAAGTACTGGAGCCAGTTCTCTAAGTGCTTAGCATAGATGCCAATTCTTATGGCACTCCAGGAAGTGTCAATGGTGCCCGTGCTGGTGTTTTTAAAGGCCAGAGCTTGGAAGGACGGAAGTGATGGAGTTTTAGAAAGAGTCTGTGTGTAATCAGAGATAGCCCTGGTCACCGGATTCCTGACCACCACAATGAGCTTGGTGTCCTTGGACATGTTGTAAATCCTTTTTGGTGCCTCAAGGGTTACAAAGTAACTTGGGGTCTTCTCCATAGTGATTTGTCCCTCTAATGTCCGTGGCATCAAGTTTCTAAAAAAGAAAGGACAAGGGGAATGGTAAGTTGTATGCAAACAGGGATTTTCTAATATAATGAAAAAAGCCAAGAGGATGGAGAGATACCAGATATATACCACCATTTTTTTTCTTTTAGCTTACTATAATAAATATACTAAGTAAGGCCGGTCCTTGAAAGGACCATCCAATATTGTATTTCATTGTAAAAAAAAGTAGCAGCCACCAGAAACTCGTAACCAGCTAGGTAGGTACTGTACATGCCAGTCATTTCTCACAATAGCATTGAGCTCCTGATCATATAACTTACAGTTGCCGGGAATGGGCCGGGACTGTACATTGTACACCGCAGTCATTCTACAGATAACAAAGGTTGGTTAGCAAACCAGAAGAAGAGTTTTTGGGCAAAATATTCTTAAAAATATTCTGTTATGTGCATTTGTTTTTTCTTTAAAGGGGATCTCCAATCAAAAATTTCAAGATAAAAATGAATAAGCCTATTAAAGGTAAAATAATACCAACTTTTGCTGCAATAATCACCTTCAATACAGAGGTTTCCCCACAATACTTTTTTTTTCTGCTACTAGATCAGACTAGTGTTCAGAATCATTTAACTCACTAAACCCAAGTCATACTGGACTCTACCCCAGCCTGCGACTGGACAGTGAAAGTTAAAGCAGCTTGGTGATGGGCTCATCTCTCCATTACTCTGATTTCTCCTCCTCTCTGTGATTCAGATCTGTGCAGTAATCCAGTGTAAAACCTTTCCTCTGTGCAGGAGCTTTCTGTAATAAAGACCAGTTTCTCCTTGTGCATGGTGACTAGTCTTGTCCCTGCCCTCCTGTAGTTCTCTGCAGCCAGTCTGTAATGGACGGGGTCTGCTGGGCCTCTCTCACAGCTCTGCTCTCTGCACAGGCTATGTACAGCAGAGTGATGATGTCACCACTACTTTTAAAAGGTAATATCTAGGTTTACAAAGGCATTTGGTGCACACAGTGTGAATTTTGATCCATTGTGGCTTTTGAGCATTCTATTTAAATGAAAGATTTTGTGCCTGGGGTTCCCCTTTAAGGAATCACGTTTTTCCACAGGGTTGAATGATGCAGATTTATACCAGGCGTATACACCTAGATGCCTCTGTGAATATCCAGTTACCTCTGGCCATAGTCAGCTCTGTAATGTTCCAGCTGGTGTAAAGGGAGCGCTGTAATGAATAGCCCTATTTTTATATAAAAACGATGTATTTAAAAAAAAGCTGCGTTCTCACTTTCTGCTCCTCGGGGGACCTGAGATTTGAGGAGATCTTGAAAGACGGACCTCAGCCAAATCTAATATTTGTTGAAACAGTAACCTGTGCGGGGGATTCCTCAAGCATCAGCAGATAAAGGAGAGCGTACACGACATTTCCATTGTCACAGCCATCTCCGGACTATCAGATAATACGCCATTACTGCTGTCATCTGATACCCAACATGTGGAATAGCCAGCCAATGCTATAATTAAGCTTTCATTCTCCATTCAAGGCTCTTACATAGACGAGATCCAACTGTATTGACTGAACTCTATTCCATTCACCAGCTGTGGATGAGAGCACAAGTAAACTACAGATGGTTGGGGGGGTTGTCACTGTAACCTTATTGTGGGGAATAAATGGGATACGGATTTAAGATGTGTGAAGGAATGTGGACTAGACTAAGGCAATATTCAGCAGTACCATAGGTCCTAACAGACTCCATACGTTTTGTTGCCAATTATTTTATATAAATATAATTAAAAGAAAAAATAACTTTTTTCAAGCTGCTACTGCAGGTTCCCATCCCCTTAAAGCCTTGTGAGGAACTTCTTAAATTGAAAGCAGAGGGCCTCACGAA
Organism: Aquarana catesbeiana; assembly: GCF_042186555.1. Lineage (NCBI taxonomy): Eukaryota > Metazoa > Chordata > Amphibia > Anura > Ranidae > Aquarana > Aquarana catesbeiana. Next base: position 93,643,904 of record NC_133329.1, read on the forward strand.
ATTCCAGTTTACCCTAATGACTTATGTTCTGACAGCCACTAAACAAACCATTTGGATTACTATCCAACACACGTACACTGGCTGAAGTCAAATCTAGAATGTGTTGAATGTTCTCCAATTAAAAATTAACAGTGAAACTTTTGCCCAAATTTGAGAACGTTTGAGACCTACAGATTACCCATTTTTTCTGACTACTGTCCCCAGGGTGTGCACCTACTCCTAGCCCTTCCCATCTTACCCCTTATCTCATCATTCGCCTGACCGTATTTTGCCTACTTTTACTTACCTTTCCATTCCATACTTCTCATTAAAGCAGAACCTCACCCAAAAGGGTACGTTCTGCTTTTCGTCCTCTGACCCCCACCCACTACCTTTGGACAATTTTTTGGGGGGTGGGGGGGAGGAGATTGGGTACCTGACAGGTACCCACTCCCGCTTCCATCGAATAACCGCAACAGATGTACCAGAATTCTCCTTCCCCTCTCCTTGTCCACAGCCTTCTGGGACACATCACAGGCTCCAGAAAGCTATGGGACCATTCACAAAGTGCAGCGTGGCTCGTGCATGCACAGTGGGCAGCCGGCTGTGAAGTCACACATGGCTGCCCACAGTTAACATGCCAGTGCTGGGAACCAAAGACCAGTGAAGAACTGGCTAGGGTGAGGACGGCGCTGCATTCTTGGAAAGGTAAGCATCCTTTTTTTTTTAAGTCAGTAGCTACAGTATTTTTTGTTCCTAGGGTGAAAAACCACTATATCAAGATGTACCAACACCATATTGTTATCCCCTGTTCTATGCAAGTCTCTCCGCCCTTTTTACTACCTGACATAAATTCAGAAACCTATAAACATTTTGAATGATTTTTTATGAAAAAAAAAAAGTAATGAGGGAAAAAAAAAACATAAAAAAAAATGTAAAAAGAGGCAGTCTTGATAGATCCCTTGGTCTTTTTTTTGCTGTGACTTTTCTATCTTTTTGATTCTATAATGACAGTTAAGCACTTCAATACAGGATTGACGTGCACTTTTACCCCCTTCATGTCCAGGCCAATTTTCAGGTTTCAGCGCTATCGCACTTTGAATGACAATTGCACCGTCATGCAACACTGTACCCATATGACATTTTTATTATTTTTTTTCACACAAATAGAGCTATTTTATTTTTTTATTTTTTGCTAAATAAATGAAAAAAGACTGAAAATTTAGAAAAAAAAATGTTTTTCTTTGTTTCTGTTATAACATTTTGCAAATAAACAACCTTTCTTCATAAATGTAGGCCAAAATGTATTCTGCTACATTTCTTTGGTGAAAATAACCCAAATCAATGTATATTATTTAGTCTGTAGGAACGTTAGTCCACAAACTATGGTGTATACTGTATATCTGAAAATTGATCAATCCTGATGTACTGACGGCCTATGTCAGGGGTAGGCAACTTCACCCCTCCAGCTGTTTTGAAATGACAAGTCCCATGAGAGGGCCGAGGTTGCCTACACCTGGCCTATGTCATTTCTTGTGACCCAAAAACATCAGGACAGTACAAATATCCCCCAAATGACCTCTTTTTAGAAAGTAGTTAGTCCAAGGTATTTAGTAAGAGGCATGGCAAGTTTTTTGAAGTTGTAATTTTTTGTCACAATTTTTTTGGAAAATGAAGACATTTAAAAAAAAAAAATTAATTCTTTTTATATTACATACTGTGACTAGTGCAGTACAGAGTTATTATATAAAAGTTGTGGCAGTGATCAGGGACACTGGTTGGTGACAGTATGTTAAAAAAATCTTTTTTTTTCCAAAATTTTCAATTTTTTTTCTAATTTTTTTACAATTTGTTTTTTTTTAACACACTGACCAGAGCAGTAGAGTGTTACCATAGTAACACTGTACCACTCTGGAAAAGTGATCCGGACTTTTTTTTTTTTTTTACACATTATGATTGCTTATACCAATGAATTTCATTGGTATACGCAACTATTTTTACTGAATGAAACTGATTCATTCAGATAATATTGTTGTGATTAAAGCTAATCACATGGTAAAGATGGGCAGTGATTGGCCCTGTCTGTACCTCGTGATCACGGTGACCAATCACAGCTAGCAACCCAGTTGTACACATGACATGATATTGTTTACGTGATTGGTTGCAGTGATCACATGGTACCAGCAGCAGAGATCTGTGATCCGTTGGACACAGCCAGTGACAGATCATGGCCGCGTGCGAGGCGCGTTCCGGGAGGATGTCATATGACGTCCACCCGGAAGACGAAAGTCTTTTTAAGCAAGTTTATCTTTATAGTAATTTAGTAATTTAACTACTTCCCCCCAGGCCATTTGCAAAACGTCGGCAGGGGCAGGAAGTGGTTAAATTACTCCCTACCTAAAGGAATTGTATTTCTGTCCATCCAGTCGGACAGTCCTTAGATTTGCAGAGCTCTGTCATATTACACACTAGGCAACTTTATTGTGTTTGTTTTATTCAACAGTACCTCTGGACTCCTGCTGAAGCTAACTGTGAAACGCGTTGAGCTGTGATCTTGCCAGAACAGAATTTTAATAATTGATGCTGTTATTGATATTTACTTTACATACGTGTGTTGAAGTCGTAAACATTCTTGGGCAAGTAATCAGAGATATTCTATACCTGTGCATATTATGTATTACACACGAGGCATGGCATACAACCAGCTATAAGTGCTATATTTAATGGAAATGTTTAAGAGGTTTTTTTTTGTCAATAAACACTTTTTATGAGTATTTGAATGTGTTGTGTTATTTCTTTGGAGGTTGCACCTATAAGATCCCATTGTTTCTTGTTTTATGTTCTACATTGCTGATGTTAAGTGGGGCTAGTAACTACCCATCTTTGTACTGTATTAAAATATACATCAGATATAGTCTTTTTTTACTGACTTTACTAACCTTCTCTAGAACAGTTTTCATCAAGCTCTTCACTATATTTCCTTCTTTAATTATTGATAATGTTCATTTGTACCTGAGACGCCACGGACATTAAACCTCGAGCCTTGCATTATGCAGCATTTCCCTTGTGTTCCCGTAACTTTAATTAAAAGTGCAGCTAATTTTGAGCGACCTTAGAATTCTCTTTTGGAATGTTAAACATCGCCTACAGGTATCTGATACTAAAGAAAGCACAACCTGTAGCAAGGATGACATTAAGCCTTACACCGCTGAGAGAACCGAAATCCTACCGACTAGACTCAGCCAGGGAAACTAGGAAGGAACTTTCAGAACTTCACAAAGTCATCCATCTGACTTTTTATTGAGCAATGACTTGGCTGGCCTTACACTGGTCAAACATTTCCATATTCATGGCTGCTAAATGTCAGATCCTTAGGATGTATAGAGAGTAGATTTTTTTTAAATTACGTAATGCACTGCAGCAGGATCTCTCATACTTGTTTAGCATGCCCCAACCCCCCACCCCCTCCGCTCTCCATCCTGAAGACTGCACCAATCTCCCACCCCTAGGTTGGGGCACACGGCGGGCGATTGGTACCATTGCAGGTTCAAATACAAGAAAAAAAGGGTCAGTACAGCAGTGGGGACTTTTAATTACTAAGCTCAATCCTCCTGTGGCTCCCCTGCAGCAGCTGAATCCAGCAGGAGGGGAGAGGAGGAGAAGCCAGCAGCAGGGGAGCCACAGGGGCATCAGTTCTGCAGGGGCAGAGAATTGTGGTGGATGGGAGGGCCAGGAGAGGTGCAAAGAGAGGCAGAGCGGTGGGGGATGCTGCAGCTGCAGGAAGAGAGAGCAGACAGGGCTGCTGCTGTCCCCGCAGCTCTAATTCCCAAAACTCAGCCCGAACACGGCCATCTCGGGACAGCTTACTGAAAACCATGACTGTCCCGGCAAATTTGGGACAGTTGGCAAGTATATATATGTATAGGGAAAAAAAATTAGAACAGGAATTTAATGTGATAGACTAAATAAGCATAGTCATAGACACAATTAGTGCTGAGTTGAACACATCTGGGTTCAGTTTGAGCAGGGCTTGGTGAACATGAGTATAGTTCAGTTGCCAGATCCGAAACCCAATTCTAATTAGGGTTTGTTCACACTAACTTTGCTCTCTGAAGAGCAATCTACATTCGGAGCCATCTTCAGAGAGCGTCTGAAAGGTGGTGAGGAGGCATTGTATCACCTCCTTACTGCCTGCTTTAACCCCATAAACCCTGCACCAGCGCAGGGCAACCACTTCCAGAGCTGCCCTATTAACTTACATGGGTTGTGTTCAGGGGACACTACGTCAGCAAAAGCATACGGCTCAACCGCAGAGTTTTACTGTCCCCCAAACCACTAGTGTGAATGAGCCCAAAAGGAGCCGAATGGTAATAACCAGGTCTGGCCATTGTCTAGGCTAACAGGCAATAGATTGTCAAACAGATAGTATTGGGGGGGGGGGGGGGTTGCAAAGTGGCACCAAAGTACCAAATGAAACAAAAATGTAAAAATTCAGTTTGAAAGTGGCAATGATTTTAGTAATGTTTAAAATGAAACTTTAAAAATGGAACACACCAATAAATAACATGCCTGGAGGATGCCCTGACCCTGCCTGTGAAGTGGTGCATCTGTGCGATGTAGACAACCTATTACAGCAACACTGACATCTGCAAAGTGTTTCAATTGCCGGCAAATGACAGCTCACGACTGTAAACAGACAGCTCATGATTGTAAATCATTCTGATTGTAAACAAAGCAGCCGGGGATTTCCATCATCTATACCAGAACCTTATTCTAGATGAGAGTCTGCTTCGGATTTTAATGGGGGACCCCACACAAAAATAAAACAGCACAGAGCCCCCAAAAGAATCCATTCCAGACCCATTTACAGAATGCAGCCTGGCTAGGCAGGAAAGGGGGGGTGGGTGAGCGTGAATCCATAGTTGACCACTTTTTAGAGGGAGGTGGAGAAACAACTTCAAGGCATACAGAAAGGGATCTGTTTTCTTTTTTAAATCTCAAGTGGGGTTTTGTATTGAAATACCGTGCTACAACCAAGAGCCAAGCAGTTGCAAAGCATTCTCTGATTGGATGAGATGGAGATTGTGACGTCACGGCCCCACCTCTCCACCTCATCCAATCAAGGAACACTTTGCATTCACTGAGAAATGTAAAATTTTCCTTGAATGACGCCAATGCCGACCGAGCGACCTCCTGTGTTCACAATGTTGGAGCTCAGCACGAGACCCACAAGCTGGAGGAGATCACTGGAGTAGCGGTGACTACTATAGTGGTTTCCAGCTTCCACACAGGCATAGCTTCCAACTGTCCCTGATTTCGAGGGACTGTTCCTGATTTGGAGCAATATCCCTCTGTTCCTCTTTCCCCCTCATTTGTCCCTCATTTTGGTCTGATCCATTAGTTGTATATAAAATGCACCTTTTATCTTTCAAAAAGTGTTTCCCAGTGCTAAACCTTTCATCCAAATTCTAAATTGCTGCATTTGTAAATTTTTAAAGCCAATATAAAGGAATAGCAGTGGTAAAAAAAAAGCCCTTGTGGATTTAATTAACCAGTTTTTGGGTTAATTCTCCTTTAAGGGGGGTGTGGCAGGGGGCGTGTCCCATGCCTACATACATTTGCTGGTAGGTGTCCCTCATTCCCATCTCAAAATGTTGGGAGGTATGCACAGGTATGGCACATACATACTTAGGTTGCTCCAAGCCGGACCAATGCAAAAATTGCCCTAACTAAACTTCAAATTGTTGCTAAACCCAAACTACAAAAATGAATATACTTGTAGAATCTACTTGTACATGTATCTGACTTTCCGTTATGTGTTTTCTGTAAAAATACTTTATTACTAAAATCCAGCGCTTCCTGTAGGAGGGTGGCCAGGCTCACCGTCTGTGGTCTCCCTGTACAGTTATACCAACTACCCTCCCCTGCGCGCTCTCCCATGGGACTACAATAAAACATTGCGACGCAGCAAATACCAGCCTCTGAATGTATATCAGCAGGGTGACTGACAGCCTCGCCCACACAAAGACTCACATTTATGCTTATTTTCTGCTTTTGTCTTTTGTAAAAGGTATCAAAAATATCAGGCATGCATGCACATTGAATAACACCAGAGCAATGCATCGTGGGATATGTAGTTTGAGACTGGCAGTGCACATGAACAAGATCAAGCTTTAGACCTATGGTGCTTCAGCATATTGTGGGGACAGACAGCAATAATTGGTGCATAAAATAAGGTTTCTGAGAAATCGTCACGCAAAAATATGCATGCAGTATTACTATTATAAGGTACACTGGCACATGTGCTTTAATGCGCGGAGTTTAGTTCTACTTTAAAAATTCTACATGAGTGCCATATATTCCTGGGCATCCAGAAAATGTTTGCATTATAGGTTAGCATTTATACTGTGCAGCAATAGGGCCCTTGGTTCATATCTCAGCCAGGACACTATATGCATGGAGTTTACATGTCCTCTCTGTGTTCACATATATTTCCTTCCACACTCCAAACACATGCTGGTAGGGTAATTGGGTCTTGTTTAAATTGGCCCTACTATGTGGGTACAATTCGGATATTCACATGTTTTACCACATTCTGAATGCCAGTCCCAAGTCATGTAATTGGGGAGGGTTGAGGAAAGATCTGGTGACCTACCTTGTAAAACATTTGCCAAGAAAGTTCTTTGTAGAATGACTTTCAAGTGTATCAGGTATGGTGCCCACAGAGATGACACGTAGAATCGCAAAGTTTCAGATACGACCAAACGGATATACAGTATATACATACTGTACACACACTACATACTTCAGTTGTAGATTTATCGGTTTGTAGGGAGGTGCAGTGTGGTGTGGCGGCAGTAAACACTCAAGAGTCCAGTTAGCAGAAAACAGAAATGTATTGAAATTGGACTTCAGTAATGCACAACAAGCCCGGTGGGAAGATAACCCATTCGGTCGCACTCACAGGATGTACAGCGATGAGTAGTGCAGTAGGTCTCAGGTGTGCCAACAACGTCTGTCTCGAGGGGCAGAATTCAGCCTGTCCGGTCTGTACCCAAGTCGGGAGGCTTCCAGAAAGAATAGCGTGTCCCTGCACTTTCCCTACTCATCTAGAACCTCTTACTATTGCTATGCATTATCCCTGACAGATGGGTGACCACCTATCCCTACACTATCCACACGTGAAATGCGTGCCAAACCCATAAGCCAGGGCCCTAAATAGACTATGCCTGACCCAAGATGGCTACAAAGTCACATGTGATGCCAGCATCCAATCAGATTATGCCTCTCTATGACTGAGGAGATCATAGAGGAATGAGGCTCCTCTGGACTTCCTCCTCCACCTGCACTGCTGCTATGGACAAGCGCCACCTGTAGTGGAGAAAATAGACTGCACCTCCCTACATGTTCACTTTTAATCTGTAGTGCAGCCTGGCCCTGGAAACCCATTAAAGCAATGCTAAAGTTATACACTGATTTGGGGTCCATCTGCATGCTCACCTTAAATCTGAAGTTGTCCTGTACAGTACCTCTTCTTTGCCACAAGAGGTCCTCAGTCTTCAGTGTAGACCAGTGTTTCTCAAATTTGACAAAATGACAGAGATTGCGTTTTATTATATGTTACTTTTTAAACTTTTGCGACATTGCTTTGCTATTTGATTTTTCGGTATGTTCAAGGTTTTAAAACGCTATCAATTTTAAATATATTTTAAAACTCCCACGGCACACCTGCAAATCTCACACGGCACACCGTTTGGGAATCACTGGTGTAAACTGTGGTGACAGTGGTGGCCACAAGGTGGGAAAGGGAGTAGATTTATGGGGGGGTCAGGGGGGTCAAAGTTGGGCTTTCCTGACTTTAGATTTACTTTAATGGATTGATAATACCAGCTTGAAAAAAGCAAAGTAGCTGACAAACACAGAGGTATACCAGCTGGTTTACCACATTCTATTTGAAGGGCTTGAATATATTTTATAATGCATGGACATACTGTAGATTAATATTATAGAATTGTTCTAAAAACATTACATTATAAATACCCCTATTGAGTCTTTAAAACTTAAAGTGATTTAAAAGTGTCTTTCATGTCAAATGGTTAAGCAGGAAAACTGGCCAAGTAGACTTTTACTGGGGCGTTGTAGCAGTTTATAGAACAGCTGTGAAAGCAGTTACATGGAGGACTATGTCTCCTCTCTGGTGTTTATGGTTCTTCGGCTACACCAGCATCTACAATTATTTTTCCGTCAGCTGAATCAAAAAAGAACCATCTACCATTACCGCTATGGTGGCGCCCCACCAAATGTCCCCGTGAGCCCAACAGCAATCTTCTCCAACAACTCCCAATTTCTGTCCTATTATCAAACACCATCCTTATAAAACCCTTCACTCTACTAGGAATAATCTCTGTGCTTCATATGTTTCTCCTTTACTGGTAACGCAATACATCCAGATTGTAGTTGGTGCCAACAAGGACGGGCGCAGAAACTGGATCCGGGTGGAAGTCAGTCTTTTATTACACAGCCCGTTCTACCAGCGACACGGGAACAGGATATAGGAAACCTATTAACTTATACGGGGATGTTTATAGAAAGCCAGGACGTGCCAGAAAAGGCAAAACCGCCTAAAATATTAACAAGGAAATCATTTGGGTGAATAACAAAAGACTATTTAGTGTTTGGGGAGCTTTCTACTATACCTTGTGTTATTTGTACTATAGGAATATACTGTAATGTGCTGTACTTAAAATATCTAGCAAACCATTTGTAATCACATTATTGTGAGTTATACTCCATTTGAAAAGATCATCTTTTTCCAGAGTGTGTTTTTTTCCCCTTACAGACCAATTCTAAGCTATTTTGAAAATGGCGCCCCACCTGGATTCCAAAAAAGTGCGCAGCTCTAGCTGCAATACTCACTTTCTCTCTAATGCTGTACCCTGCAGTACCTCTTCTCTGCCACAGGATGCCCTTGGTATCTCAGGAAGAGTAATGCCCAGGCTCATTCAGCTAGGAAGACTGAAAACATAATGTGAGTGCAGGGCAACATGGACACCCTTCCTAGGGGGGCTTCACAACAATGCCCTGAACTCGTTGTTTAATGTTCAGAGAAGGCCTATAACCAGAGAAGAGGCAAAGAGAAAGAGGACCTTGCACATTATGTGACCAGCCTAAAGACTTCCGAACAGATAAGTATGGAAAAAAAAGAAAGAAGAGCAAAACATACTGTCGGAGGGCCCTCAAGAGAGGGGGTGACTGGGTTCTGAGGTGGAGGCAGAGTTAGGCTTTCAAGGGGAACTCTAAATGAAACCAAAGGGAAAGAGAGGAGGTGATCCCTAAAGCTGCACATCCGTCCCGTCCCGCAGTAGCATCAGAATGTCAGAGTGACAACCTCAGCCTGGCTCCAACCAGGCCACGCCCCCAACACATTTCACTCCACCGCTCGAAGCTTAATCATGGGAATTCCCCATGATTAAGCTCCAGGGGGCAGAGCGAAACACTTTGGGGGCATGGCCTGGTTGACAAGTCAATTCCCTAGTACAGCCCCCTCCCTTCTTGTATGTCATAGCCCCCTCCTCTTTTGGGTGCTTCTAATTACTCTCTGTGCTGGCCCAGTTCCTCCACCCTCCCCTCACCTGCATACATAATCTTTAATGTAGTTGCCAGGGGAGAAGCGAGCAAAAATACTATAGAGTATCACTTGAGTGACTGCTCTAGGTCTGCTGGGGCTGCTGACATCACATTTTTATTTATTTATTTTTTTATGGTTAAATTAGATGGAATTGTGTCTTTTTTTTCAACCTGACTAACTATGTAACTATGTAACATTCAAAATGGAAGCACCCAGAAGCAGTCTCAGGGATGTTAGGGAGCATTTTACAAGTAAAAAATGTGCAAAAATATGTAAAATCCACAACGAAGGTCGGTTCACACCAGGAATTGCACAGGAATGTTTTCAAATCGCGCTGCAGCAATAGTGGTGCATGTACTACTTTAAAAAGCGCACTGCAGCCAGATCTAATATTACTTCTGTATCATGAAATCAGGTGCAGGCAAACACTATGTGTTCGCAACCTGCGTTTTGGGCTGCCGCTACGGTAGCACTGCATTGACATCTGCTTCAGATCGCAAGTGCAGTGCGTTTTGAACACGGTGCAGGAAATGCACACGGATTGCAGGTTTCCCGAACTGGTCTCTGGTGTGAATAGGCTCTTAACCAGTTCTCGCCCGGCCTATAGAAAAATGACGGCTTTTCATCAATCCAGGTGGACAATGGGAGAGATATAGGGGTGGAGGTGGGAAGGCAGTTGCTGCTACTGTCTATTCACGTGTGCACCCCCCCCTCTGTTTTTTCCCCCTCCCTCCCTTGGCCCCTTTCCTTTGTCCCCCCTTCCCCCCCTGTTTTCCCTTCCTCTCCCCCCTTTTTCACCCCCTTTCCCCCTCTTCCCCCCCCTTCCCCCCCCACTACCCCCACCTCTACCACCCCTGGTTCACCTTCCTTCTCACTGGGTGTGCACTCCCCCCACATGGTAGTGCGTGCACCTTAATTACTAGTTTTTTCTATTTTATTCCTTATTAAACCAAAGTCTGTTCATAAATCCCCCGTGTCCGCCGTAGAGGGATTTGTGTTGGGTCCTGCTGTCCCACTGAATCTGCCTGAGTGGGTGAGCCAATCCTCAATTCTACCTTCTTTGTATAATGGTTTGTAATGACTTTTGTGATTACCTTGTTTGCTGCATACTTTTAAATGTGTTCGTGTATTAAAGGTTTCCATATTACCTTATAGACTTGTTCCTCCTGAAGAAGCGGTTCCGACCGTGAAACAGGTCGAGATAAAAGTCCTGTATATCCCCTCTACAGAAAATTTGCGGGTTTCACTCGTTATTTACTGTATTCAGTGTGGTATACATTCTTGATTTTATGATTGTTTGTATAATTATGTAATTTTGTATTTCAATTATTAAAATTTATATAATTTTTTTACGTTTTTTTCAACTGTAAGTTACTACCTAGTACCGAGATAGTCCCAATCCCCAATTCTGGGGGTGCACACGTGAATAGACAGTAGCAGCAACTGCCTTCCCGCCTCCACCCCTATATCTCTCCCATTATCTAATTTCGGGATGATGGTACGTGTATGAGCTTTTCACCAATTTGCAATTGAGGCCTTACTCTTCTTTCTAATCCAGGTGGACGTCATATGACATGCTCCCGGATCACACTGCGGTGCGATCTGTCACCGGCTGTGTCTATTAGACACAGCCAATGACTCATCCATGTATCAGCTTGTTGCCAGTACCAAGAGATCACTGTGACAAATCACAGCAGATCACATGACAGTTGTATACAATGAATGGCTTCCTTTCATGCCATCTATTGTGTACAATTGTGTTGCAAACTGTGATTGGTCACAGTGAACACATGGTACAGACAGGGCCAATCCCAGCCCATCTGTACCATGTGATTAGCTCTGGCCGATCACAGCAAAATAAACTGAATGAACCAGTTTCATTCAGTAAAATGCTTGTTTATATTTATTTATTTCAGGGACTTGTATAGCGCCATCAATTTACGCAGAGCTTTACATATACATTGTACATTCACATCAGTCCCTACCCTCAAGGAGCTTACACTCTAAAGTCCCTAATTCATAGATACTAGGGACAATTTTTAGACAGGATCCAATTAACCTACCAGCATGTCTGGAGTGTGGGAGGAAACCGGACTACCCGTAGGAAACCCACACAGGCACAGGGAGAACATGCAAACTCCAGGCAGGTAGTGTCGTGATTGGGATTTGAACCAGTGACCCTTCTTACTGCTAGGCAAAAGTGCTACCCACTACACCACTGTGCCACTATGGTAAATTATATTGCTCTGGTCACAGTGTGTTAAAAAAAATCGTAAAAAAAAATGTAAAAAGAAAATTGAAAAAAAAAATAAATATATTTTTACATACTGTCACCAGTCAGTGTCCCTGATCACCACCATATGATGACGCTGTATTGCACTGGTGACAGTATGAAAAAAAAAAAAGTGATTTTTTAATTTATTTGTTTCATTTCTTAATTTTTCAAAAAATTATGACAAAAAATTACAACTTCAAAAAACTCAACACTAAATACCTTGTACTGTGTATTTTCCAAAAAGGGGTGATTTGGGGGATATGTGCACTGTCCTGGCATTTTTGGGCTTCAAGAATTGAGATAGCTCGTCAGTACATCAGGATTGATCAATTTTCAGATATATACCATAGTTTGTGGACTCTATAACTTTCCTACAGACTAAATATAATACACTGATTTGGGTTATTTTTACCAAAGAAATGTAGCAAAATACATTTTGGCCAAAATTAATGAAGAATAACTATTTATTTGCAACAGTTTATAACAGAATCGAAGAAAAATGCTTTTTGTTTTTCAAAATGTATGGTCTTTTTTCATTTATTTAGCAAAAAATAAAAAACCCAGTTGTAATTAAATACCACCAAAAGAAAGCTCTATTTGTGTAAACAAAATTATAAAAATTTCATATGGGTGCCTTGTTGTATGACCGCATAATTGTCATTCAAACTGCGACAGCCCTGAAAGCTGAAAATTGTCCTGGGCAGAAAAGGGGTGAAAGTGCCCAGTACTGAAGTGGTTAATCACATGGGAAGATGGGTCTACTGAAAGGTTCTCTTTATGGTGCCCAAGGAAACTGGGCACACTGGCTGCTGACATCTTCTCTTAAACAGAGTTACAATGTGTGCCGAGAGCAATTGAACGTGTATCCAGTTTTTAACTTTAAATTGGAGGAATAGATTTTCCAAGGTAATGCTATTACTCTGACACATAAAACAGCTGACTGCACATCACACGTCCTCATTACCGCATAGGACAGACAACTTTCTGATTGGGTTAATGAAAGGGGATATGGGAATCAAACAAAAAAAGAAAAAATAAATTGAAGGAAAGCCAAAAATAAAAATGTGGTCCCCGACAAAGCAGAAATACATTTGTGAAATGTCTAACATTACCTTTGTAAACAGAACTACAAGTAAGTATTATAATATACACACTGAAATATATAAATGTGGTCTTCCATCCCTTTCATAGAATTTGGACTTCTGTTCTGTCAATCTTGTGATGCAAGCACCCCTGCCAAACAGCACAGGCAGGTCATTGACCTCCGCTGCAATTAGGAAATGCAGCCTGGTCCAGGACACACCCCTGCCTGCGACTCAACAATGTTAGAGTGACAGCACCGGGCCAATCAACAGAGACCATTATTGGCCCCTCCTTCTGTAAACAATCCTGCGCAGAGCATTACAGGAAGCTAACATCAAGATATATTCAGGTACATATACTACCCTGTTTCCCCGAAAATAAGACTTAGCGTGATTGTCAGTGATGGCTGCAATATAAGCCCTACCCCCCAAATAAGCCCTACCCTGTTTCCCTGAAAATAAGCCTTACCCTGAAAATAAGACCTACAAGGACCTTTAACTAGGGCTTATTTGGGGGGGGTAGGGCTTATATTGCAGCCATCACCGACAATCACGCTAGGTCGTATTTTGGGGGAAACAGGGTAGTTGCATGTAAATGTAGCGCACCCTCTAAGGAGCCGCAGATGAACTTGTTTCCCCACTAATACACAGCCAGGGATACTGAATTTTCACAGGCACTCCAGAGTCAGAGAACAGTCCGTGAATTTTTTTAATGTTTTTTTATTAAGGGTTAATAACTTATTAAGGGTTAATAACTTGGATAGGGTTGGGAGGTTATGAGATTCCTGCTTGATTTCAGCAAAACTTCAACAACTTCAGGGACATCTTCCTATATACAGTCTCCTTTGCTCTCCTCCTGCACACACTTGCTTGCTGGCTAAAGCTGAATCACAGCTGGTTGATCTGACATGCTCTCAGTGAGATCCAGAAATGGCCCCTTACAGGAAGGAACTCTTAGTCCCTTGTGGTGTAGCAAAAATTACACTGAACAGTTTGTACTTCTCCCCTATGGCTACTGATCTCAGCACCACCTCTTCAGGCACTGCCAACCCACCTGGCTGGAGCTGCCCTTTTCACTAACTCTCCACACCAGTCCTCCAGACTGACTCTTCACTAGCCCACCCGGCTGACTCTCAGGAGATCTCCTGGGGAAGGATGAAGACTTAGGAACACCGCTGTCTACAGGGAGAACTGGCTACAAGTGGCAGTCTCCCCCTTTATTAGTCCCCAGCAGTGCTGACCTACTCACACTGTCTCTCTCTTGCATTCCTTCCAAATTTGTGAGATGGGAATGAGGGACACCTATCAGCAAAACTATGCAGGCATAGGACACACCCCTGGCCACACCCCCTTAAAGGAGAATTGTACAAAAAAAAAACAAGATTAGTTAAATCCACAAGTGCTTTTTTTACCACTACTATTCCTCTATATTGGCTTTTGGAATTTATAAATGCAGCAATTTAGAAATCAGATGAAAGGTTTAGTGCTGGAAAACATTTTTTGATAGATAAAAAGTGCATTTTATATACATCTATATAGGTCAAACCAAAATGAGGGACAAATGAGGAGAAATGAGGGACAGAGGGACATTGATCCAAATCAGGGACAGTCCCTCGAAATCAGGAACAGTTGGGAGCTATGCTGTCTTGCTCCCATGCCTCCAGGAAGGGCTTCCTTTGTGTGTTGTGGCAGGATCATTCCAGCACCTGAGCCCTGGACCAAGGTCACCCCCGCAGACTAGGGGGCACCCCTTAGGGCCACTGACAGCCTCCTCAGCACTGTATCTCCATCTTCCACCAGACTGCCCTGCTGGCATGGCTCATGCCTATCTACGAGGTAAACTCTGCCCCCTGCCAGCACACTACTGGGGATTGGCCAAGGCCTCATAAATATTTCAGGAACCTCCTCTTAACCGATTCCCGAACGGCTCGCGTACATATACTGCGGCACAATGGCACTGCTGTGCGAAACCCCCGTATGGGTACGGGGTTCCTTTAAGAGCCGCCAGAGGTCAATACCCCATAATGACAACGTGAAAGAAGTTTGTTTGAAATCTTTGCAAATTTATTGAAAATAAAAAATGAAAAAATCACATGTACATAAGTATTCACAGCCTTTGCTATGACACTCAAAATTGAGCTCAGGTACATTCTGTTTCCACTGATCATCCTTGAGAAGTTTCTACAACTTGATTGGAGTTCACCTGTGGTAAATTCAGTTGATTGGACATGATTGTGAAAGGCACACACCTGTCTATATAAGGTCCCACAGTTACTAGTGCATGTCAGAGCGCAAACCAAGCCATGAAGTCCAAGAAATTGTCTGTAGACCTCCGAGACAGGATTGTATGGAGGCACAGATCTGGGGAAGGGTACAGAAACATTTCTGCAGCATTGAAGGTCCCAATGAGCACAATGGCCTCCATCATCTGTAAATGGAAGAAGTTTGGAACCACCAGAACTTCTCCTAGAGCAGACCGCCAGGCCCAACTGAGCAATCGGGGGAGTTGACCAAGAACCCAATGGTCACTCTGACAGAGCTTAAGTATTTCTCTGTGGAGAGAGAACCTTCTAGAAGAACAACCATCTCTGCAGCACTCAACCAATCAGGCCTGTATGGTAGAGTGGCTAGAGAGAAGCCACTCCTCAGTAAAAGGCACAAGACAGCCCGCCTGGAGTTTGCAAAAAGGCACCTGAAGGACTCTCAGACCATGAGAAATAAAAGTTTGAACTCTTTGGCCTGAATGGCAAGCGTCATGTCTGGAGGAAACCAGGCACCGCTCATCACCTGGCCAATCCCATCCCTACAATGAAGCATGGTGGTGGCAGCATCATGCTGTGGGGATGTTTTTCAGCAGCAGGAACTTGGAGACTAGTCAGGATCGAGGGAATGCGGAAATGTATAGAGACATCCTTGATTTAAACTGCTTCAGAGCGCTCTGGACCTCCGACTGGGGCGAAGGTTCACCCTCCAAAAGGACAATGACCGTAAGCACACAGCCAACATAACAAAGGTGTGGCTACTGGACAACTCTGTGAATGTCTTTCAGTGGCCAGGCCAGAGCCCAGACTTGAACCCGATTGAACATCTCTGGAGAGATCTGAAAATGGCTGTGCATCGATGTTACCCACCCAACCTGATGGAGCTTGAACAAAGAAAAATGGGAGAAACTGCCCAAAAATAGGTGTGCCAACCTTGTAGCATCATACTCAAAAAGACTTGAGGCTGTAATTGGTGCCAAAGGTGCTTCAACAAAGTATTGAGCAAAGGCTGTGAATATTTATGTACATGTGATTTTTTTTTTATTTTTTATTTTTAATACATTTTCAAAGATTTCAAACAATTTTCTTTCACGTTGTCATTATGGGGTATTGTTTGTAGAATTTTGGAATATGGCTGTAACATAACAAAATGTGGAAAAAGTGAAGCAATGTGAGTACTTTCCGGATGAATTGTACTTTGGAAAGTAAACATTGACTTTGCTTTGTAAACCTCTACTCCTTCAGTAAATCTACCCCACTGCATGAAAAAGTGAGGCTCTGAGAGAGGGCGGTTGCATGCCACAAGATGGCTAGCAAAGGTTGCAGTAATATCTGAAGCAACTCCAATGGCTCGTTCACGTGGATGGCCAGAGGGTTTGTTAATAGCAGGCAGTTGAGCTGCAGTTTTACTTCTCAAACAGCATTCACTTAGACACAGAAATGCAGCCGCTCACGGCAGTATCCTGTCCTGTGCCATGCCGTGGTCATGATGCCTTTGCAGACGTGGCAAAAAGGAAATTGTCACACAGTAACAAATGAATGGGGTGCAATCGTCCTGCAACCACATGAAACACACACACAAATGCAGCGTGGTGGGTTGGCATTTTGAGAGCTAAAGTTGGCTTCTGGCCACCTGCCAGAGGGCAGCAGTAAAGCCACAAGAACAAACGAGCCCTAGAAGCCCACCTCAGACTGACCACAATGACCCATGAAAATATGATCTGTAGCGCTCATTATGGAATACCAAGCTTTCTGGCTTTTCCCAGCTGATTTTCCTCCTTATAAATGTTTGCAGCGTATCACTAATAAACCCCAATGTAGACTATGAATGGAGGAACAAAGAATGGAGATCTCCTTGAAGTTTTCCTCGCTGGGATGTATTTACCTTTTTATACTATGAAATCTGCATCTGTGTTTTTATGCAGCAGACAATAAAGGGAGGGTATGGCTCTGCGGCAATGTTTTATGTGAATGAAATAAACGGAAAAAAAACAATAAAACATGAAACAAGATAACGACATCTGCCATTCCCCGGAGACAGGCAGCGGGCATCCCAGATAGAGTCAGGAGGAGATTCATGAGGAGAGCTCCATCCTTCGGAGGAAAGATGTTCTGCAGAAACGTGGAAGTCCTTCGTAGGCGATCACTGCAGGGCAGTCTTCACCCGTCATACCTATTTATTAGTACTTTATGGTCCTCATTAACCAGGCTGTAAGTGTCAAGATCAACATCGTATTTGTTGTAAAGTCCCACTTCCCCAGAGGGCTCTTACACATGGATGCAAAAAACGCAACTTTTTTAAACATTCAGGCATTTTTTTTCTTTTTACATATCTAAATGCAGCCCGTTGTTTTTAATGGGCCTGTACCAGGGGTGGTCAACCTGTGGCCCTTGCAGCCCTCTAATGTGGCCCTCAACCTCAAACCAGGGAAGCGAATGCCCAGGGTCGGCAACCCTGTTTATCACGATTTGGACTTGCCGACTCGCCATCCCAGAGAATCAGAGTGCATGGAGTGCACCAGCAGAAGAGGAAGCAGGCGGCCGTGGAGGGAGCAGGAGTCACATAAACTGATGCTTCCTCTGTAGCACTGACTTCTGTCCCAGGGAGAGTCACAGCAGACCTTTACCATGTGATCAGCTGTGTCCAATTACAGTTGATTACAATGTAACACACACTTTCCGGTTATTGGCATTCCTTTCCTCATGCGCTGTCACAGCATGAGGAGAGGAGAGCCAGTAACCAGCAAGTGTGAAAGGGGACATCTACACTGAAAATCAGGGCACTGATCATCAGTGTCCTGATGATCAGTGCAGCCCCAACAATGCCCATCAGTGCTGGCTATCAGTGCCCATCAGTGCTGCCTATCAGTGCCTCCTCATCGCTGCCCATCAGTGCTGCCTATCAGTGCCTCCTCATCGCTGCCCATCAGTGCTGCCTATCAGTGCCCATCAGTGCTGCCTATCAGTGCCTCCTCATCAGTGCCGCCCATCAGTGCTGCCTATCAGTGCCCATCAGTGCTGCCTATCAGTGCCTCCTCATCGGTGCCCATCAGTGCTGCCTATCAGTGTCCATCAGTGCTGCCTATCAGTGCCTCCTCATCAGTCCCGCCAATCAGTGCCCATCAGTTCTGCCTATCAGTGCCCATCAGTGCTGCCTATCAGTGCCTCCTCATCAGTGCCGCCAATCAGTGCCCACCAGTTCTGCCTATCAATGTCCATCAGTGCTGCCTATCAGTGCCCATCAGTGCCTCCTCATCAGTGTCGCCAATCAGTGCCCATCAGTTCTGCCTATCAGTGCCCATCAGTGCTGCTTATCAGTGCCTCCTCATCAGTGCCGCCAATCAGTGCCCATCAGTTCTGCCTATCAGTGCCCATCAGTGCTGCTTATCAGTGCCTCCTCATCAGTGTCGCCAATCAGTGCCCATCAGTTCTGCCTATCAATGCCTATCAGTGCCACCTATTAGTGCCCATCAGTGTTGCCTTTCAGTGCACATTAGTGATGGAGAAAAAGGACTTATTTGCAAAATTTTATAACAGAAGAAAAACTTTTTTTTTCAAAATTTTGGGTCTTTTTTAGCAAAAAAATAGCAAAAGCTTAGCTTTTGTTTAGCAAAAAATAAAAACCCCAGTGGCTTAAGCGCTCGATTTAGAGTGCGAAACGCGTCAGTGTGTCTGTACTATCTGCCTAATTGTCCTGTATTTTTGATGATCCAAGTTTTACAATAAAGAAGATTTTTCAACTTTATCCGGTGTGCGGCACCCAGATTTTCCTGTTCCAAACCTTGCTTCAATTTGCATTTAGCCAGCACCTGGGAGTCCCCTCCTCTGAAGGATTTACTAACATACACCTGGAATCAGGTCTACCTGAGCGGTGATTCATTTCTTCTGTCTTGTCTGCACGCAATTTGGGTGGCGGTGCACTATTCTGTGGCGGTGTATGAGATTTGCTTCAAGTCACTAGAACTTTACAAGATTTTCAGATTCACATTTATATTGTGGTTGATGCACTATTATTTCATATATACGTAACCTTCATCGGATCAATATTATATATTTTTATATATTCTATGTGGTATATAAATTAGTTAATTTTTTTGGTATAGCGCAGCTTCACATATTATCCAATACTTCACTCTGCATGTAGCCTTTGCCTAATCTTTAGGGGAGAAGCTTGGAAGCAGCAATTTCTATACATGGCAGGAAAAGCTACTTTTTTTCATGTAAAATTATAATGTCATTTTGTAATGCAAACAGGTGTCCTATTGGTGCGTTTTAGACATTATTTCTGAGCTCTGTAAAAATGATCACTGATTGCTGGCTTTAAAAAAACAGTAAAACCTTGGATTGGGAGCATAATTTGTTCCGGAAACATGCTTTTAATCCAAAGCGCTTGTATATCAAAGCAAATTTCCCCATAAGAAATAATGGAAACTCAGATGATTCGATCCACAACCATTTATTCATAGGGCCTTCAGTTTATAGTCCTTATAAAAAGATTATAACAATGTGATTGTGTAACCATAAAATGTCCATCCGCAAATGGAAGCCCCTGTCACGTCACATTCAGCTACCCATCACATTTTGCTACCCGCTGGAGTGCACATGCGTGACGCCGCCATATGCGTTTCAACACTGTTGTAAGACCACTTTGCCACAGGGCCCCTCGCGGGCTCGCTTCGCTTGCCGCGCTTCGCTCGCCACGCTTCCGGCACAGCCTCGCTTCACTCGGCATAATTATAATCTAACTCTATGTCCACTTGGCTGGTGGGGCTTGAACCTGGACTCAGGGGTGTGGCCACAAAATTCTGCGCAAGCTCAGATCGCCACAGTGTTGGAACGCATATGGCGGCGTCACGCAAGCGCAGTCCAGCGGGTAGCCAAATGTGATGGGTCGCCATATGTGACGCTACACCCTCTCAATGGGATTAGAAGCAAAATCCAGCAGGAGCTACAGAGTATAAAAGAGAAGGGATGCGCCTCTTACTGCCGGTTCACACAGGGGCAACACGACTTGCAGGCCGACTCACCGAGGCACACGACTTCAGCGGCGACTTGCAAAACGACTTCTGTATAGAAGTCAATACAAGTCGCCTGAAGTCGCCCCAAAAATAGTACAGGAACCTTTTTCTAAGTCGGAGCGACTTGCGTTGCTCCTATTAGAGCGGTTCCGTAGTACAGAATGGGACGCGACTTGTCAGGCAGCTAAGTCGCCTGACAAGCCGCCCCTGTGTGAACCGGGGCTAAGTGTAGCAATATGTTGCTAAATATTGTACCTTCATTAAATGTAACTGTATTGCTACACTTAGAGGTGCCTCTCTTCTCTTTTATACTCAGTTGTGACATGACGCTACTCTTATATCAAGACATCGCTTGTATATCAAGTCAAAATGTATTAAAAAATGTTGCTTGTCTTGCAAAACGCTCTCAAACCAAGGTTTTACTGTATCTGCTTGCTGCTCAGGACATATGCTTTGCAGCAAACGGTTAATGACACTTCCATTTTAATAAAACAAAAGGATTCTGGATTTAAATACAGCGACATCTTTTTAGCTTTATGCATGAAAACTGGAGGCAAAAAAAAAAAAAAAAGTCTGTTGCTCGCAGCCACCAATCAGGACGCGCCCGTCATCTTTGCTATGATTGATGGCTGCAGAGACTTTTGTCTTTTCCTCTGCATTGCCTGTGTCAATCATCTTTTCTATACCCTCCATTCTGAACATATGCTGTTATTTCTGGATTAGAGCACAATCTTATTCGCTCGACAGGCAGCGATTGTCCTGTACGCTGCATGGGGAGGGGGCTGAGTTTCGGCGGCACGCTGTGCGGTAATGAGAAAATTAACCTCAGACGGGTCATCCAAGGTGCCGGCGCTGCCAAGACCAAGCAAGTGACAGCCCATTAGCTGCGCAGCTTTCCTGTGGCCAACCGTGTTGGCTGTCCTTCTCCATGAGAGCCAGCGCCTGCCAGGTCCCATCTCACACCCCGAGAGCTGGGAAAATGCATCTGTTTCATCTCTCTGCCTCTCCGCCATACAGGGACTGACTCTCACATGGGCAGCCAAGCCAGGCTGAAATTTAATCTGATTATATTTTGCCTTCCCTAGATCCTCGTTCACGCCTTACTAACATGCTAATGACTTTTTTGAATAAAACATTTCTGTTTTTGTTGCATACTTTTTACATACTTCCCAACTTTTTGAGGGACACCTATCAGCAAAAGTATGCAGGCATAGGACACACCCCTTGCCACGCCCCCTTATAGGAGAATTGTACAAAAAAAACAAGATTGGTTGAACCCACAAGTGCTTTTTTTTTACCACTACTATTCCTTTATATTGGCTTTTGGAATTTACGAATGCAGCAATTTAGAAATCAGATAAAAGGTTTAGCGCTGGGAAACACTTTTGATAGATAAAAAGTGCATTTTATATACATCTATATAGATCAGACCAAAATGAGGGAGGAATGAGGACAGAGGGACATTATTCCAAATCAGGGATAGTCCCTCGAAATTAGGGACAGATGGGAGCTATGCTTTTTATAGGCCCAGTGATGTGATCAGTGATGTCTCGGTGCTTCTCTATGCAATGCAAGCAGACCATAGCTGACATCACAGCACCCTTCCTCAGTCCTCCTCTCAAGAGTCCTCAGCTCTGATGCAAGCACTGGGCTGGCTTTTGGGAGGAGTTAAAACATTTTTTTTCCCAGACTGGAGCTCCTCTTTAAAGTCACAGCGACTTTGAAAAGGTGCCTGCACTACTTTGGTGAGACTTTTGATGCAACTTAGATCCACTGAGTGTAAAGTCAGATCAAAGTCAGACCAAAAGTCGCACTGGAAATTCTGTGACCTTGGAGTTATGCCAATGTGAATGGAGCTTTAAAGTGATTGTAAAGGTGCGTTTTTTTTTTTTTGTTTATAACAAACATGGTTTACTTACCTGCTCTGTGCAAGGGTTTTGAACAGAGTGGCCCCGATCTGCCTCTTCTGGGGTCCCCAGGCGGCGCTCCAGGCTCCTCCTCTTTATTGTGTGCCCCCACGGAGAGCCGCTTCCCATGGGGGCACTTGCACGGGTGTGCTACTGAGTCCTACTGCTGTGTCCAGGACTCGGCCCCGCCCCCTGGCTCCCATGTCGCTGGATTTGATTGATAGCAGTGGGAGCCAATGGCTTCTGATGCTATCAATCCATCCAATGAGGACCCGAGACAATGGCTGGAGCTGCTGGGCTCGTTCTCGTTGCTAGAACGATGTAAGTAAAAGGGGGGGGGCTCTGGGGGGCAGCCGCAGCACAGAAGGTTTTTCACCTTAATGCATAGAATGCATTAAAGCGGAGTTCCACCCTGAATTTTTTTTCCATAATCAGACTCCTTTAAACCTATAAAGAAACATTTGGAGAAAAAAGTTTTTTTATACTTTCCAGAAATGTCCTGTTGCTATGTAGTCCTCCTAATCTGCCACTTTCTGGTCCACGGAGCTCCTCGTCACTTCCTCCCTCGCCTGTGCTCCTGGGAAATTATGTGTCATCATTTCCCAGGAGTCTATGGGTAGTACTGTGATGAAAAATCGCTATGGCCGCCGGTGAATCGCGCATGCGCGAGACCGAGAGGTGCATGCTGGTTACCCAGCATGCACCTCTCCAACGCTTATCCCGGAAGAGTTATCGATTGGGCTTCACATGCCCACAATCATGATGGCAACAGCCACAACAAGAGGGACAAACTTGTGAGTGTTAAATTTATATTTTAGCAACATCCACTATTAACCTTATATAATTGTTTTTTTATTTAATAATGCACTATGCTCGGATCAATAAAAACTGGAACTCCACTTTAAGGTGAAAAACCTGGAGACTTTACAACTCCTTTAAAGTGGATCTTGGATAAAGTGGAACCCAAGATCCTCATCTAGATTTTTTTAGTCTAGGAAAATCTCCACCTTAAGCTGGACATACATAGAATTTTGTTCAGAATTTTTCATTGTACAAACCTTCATTTGATTTTCTAAAGGTTAGCGAGGTCCAATTAACGTTCGTTTTTATCCAAAGTTATGAGAAAATACAAAGGAGCAGGATGGATAGTGTCTCTCAACAACTTTCTAACAGGGAACATAGTTTTCATTCAGGAAATTACATTCATATCAAAATCGAATGTTAGGAGCAAAGGAAATTTTGAAGTACTTTTGACAGACATTCATCAAGTCATCAAATGTGCTGAGAATTTTCATACGAACGTTCAATCGAGAATCTACAAGCACAAGGCCAGCTTTAGTGATGAACAAATAATGGAATGTCTGTTCTACTAGTGATTCCGCAGAGTGGATCCCACTAGTTCGGTGTGCCACGCATGGGGCAGCCCAAACGCTTGAATGTGCTGACCTATGCATGTTTGTAATGCCAAAGAACTTCAAGCACCAAATTTTAGACCTTAGCCTGTGCTTGGGATGTCATTGACCCCTTCACACCCACGCTATAACCAAATGACAGCTACAGCACGAGCTGTGCACTGGTCCAAATCATTTGGTGGAGGGGGGATTATGAGGGTTGTTTTTCAGGGGTTGGTTTTGGCCCCTTAGTTCCAGTGAAGGGAACTCTTAAGGCTTCTGCATGCCAAGACATTTTGGACAATTTCATGCTCCCAACTTGTGAGAACAGTTTGGGGATGACCCCTTCCTGTTCCCACATGACTGTGCACCAGTGCACAAAGCAAGGTTCATAAAGACATGGATGAGCGAGTTTGGGGTGGAGGAACTTGACTGGCGTGCACAGCGTTCTGACCTCAACCCAATAGAAAACCTTTGGGATGAATTAGAGTGGAAACTGCGAGCCAGGCCTTCTCGTTCACCATCAGTGCCTGACCTCACAAATGCGCTTCTGGAAGAATGGTCAAACATTCCCATAGACACACTCCTAAACCTTGTGGACAGCCTTCCCAGAAGAATTGAAGCTGTTATAGCTGCAAAGGGTGGGCCAACTCAATATTGAACCCTACAGACTAAGACTGGGAAGCCAATAAAGTTCATTTGCGTGTAAAGGAGGGGTCCCAATACTTTAGGTAAAATAGTGAATTTTATAAATGTCTGAATTGGTTAACAGGTATGTATATAAAATTAAAAAGAAAAATGGGGGAATGATATTTTCCTTCATGCGTCTGGAATCTTGCCAACTGGCACCTCATCCTGACATGACAGCTAGCAGGAACATAGGATACATAGAGAACTTGTCAAATATCTTCTTGTGCAGATATAGTTATGCTTCTTTGTGTGTGTGTGTGTGTGTGTGTGTGTGTGTGTGTGTGTGTGTGTATTTATATATATATATATATATATATATATATATATATATATATATATATATATATATATATTTATTTAAGCAGCTCTTTCCCCAAAAATAATTGGCTTTTATAAGTGTATTTAAGTTATTTCCTTTTATATATACTGTATGTTTCTTTTTTGTTATTGAGTTTTTGTATTTTGTTCCCTTTTCTGATTTTTCTCCTCGTCAGATCCAAAGCCTGCATCTCACCGGCTGAAATTTAATTGCCTTTAAGCCGGGGATGGATATGCTAATGAGGTCCCTAATGAGGAAATGATCCGTCTGGAATAAAAACGGCTCCCGCTGACTTCAAGGCTTTTCAATTAGCGACAAGGGGGTGGCGAGTGAAATCATTTTCATAACATCTCCCCTTTGCCCCCGAACGCCTCATGACAGTCTGGAGCCAAGGAGGTCTATGCCAGAAAACTAGGAACCCTTCAAAAGATCCTACCAGCTGGGCAAAGGCTACAAGTGAATTCTATACTAAACAGTTACAAAGACAGCTTTCTGTACTGTGGGCAATGAAAAATATGCCAAAAACAGCCCAACTGGGGATCGAAGAGGGGCTATAAACCGACATTCATCTTATAGGGTCAGTCAACCCCAAAGTGCCAGGCCATTTTTTAAATATAAGAACCTGACCAAGCTCTATTAGAATTTTGTTAATTTTTTTTTTTAAATTTCAACCACTTGACCTCCGGAAGGTTTACCCCCTTAATGACAGGCCATTTTCTGGGATAAGGCACTGTGTTATTTTAACTGACAATTGCGCGGTGTGACACTGTACTCAAATACAATTTATGTCCTTTTTTTCCTACCAATAGAGCTTTCTTTTGATGGTATTTAATCACCACTAAGTTTTTAATTTTTTGCGTTATAAACAAAAAAAGTCAGATAATTTTGAAAAAAATATTTTTTTAAATTTCTCCTTTAAAACATATCCAATAAAAAATTTTAAAAATTTAATTTCCTAAATAATTTAGATCAATATGTATTCTGCTTTATGTCTTTGGAAAAAAAAAATCCCAATAAGCGTATATTGACTGGTTTGTGCAAAAGTTATAGCGTCTACAAACTATGTGATATATACTGGAATTTTTTTTATTTTATTTTTTACTAGTAATAGGTAGTCAGGTTGAAAAAAAGACAGTCCATCTGGTTCAACCATAAAAATAAATAAAAAATTGCAGCAATTAGCGACTTATAGGGGGACTGCAATATTGCGGCGGATAATCGGACACTAACGGACACTTCTGACACTTTGTGGGAACCAGTGACACTAATACAGTGATCAAAAGAACAAACAATGGTTGTGGGACTTTAAATAAAACATGTCACATTGAAGATGGTAATGTAAAGAGCATATAGAGTATAAAATGTATTGACATATAAAATGGACACTTCATATTCTCAAAATTCATGATATATAATGTGCATAAAAGGCCATTGAAAAGAGCTGACATAACACATAATTGATATTGCATGGATATACAAAAACATGATAAAGTTTGCATAAGGAGTAGATAAAAAGTT
Source organism: Aquarana catesbeiana (assembly GCF_042186555.1). NCBI lineage: Eukaryota > Metazoa > Chordata > Amphibia > Anura > Ranidae > Aquarana > Aquarana catesbeiana. Next base: position 93,669,972 of record NC_133329.1, read on the forward strand.
TGAAATGTAGAAGTCAGACCATCTTGAAAGCATTGGTAACTCTACGCTTTTCATGGCTCACGGCCACTCATTAGGAGTTTGCTAAGGATATATATAACTGTAAGTGTGGACAAAATTAACATAATGGTCTAACCCTTGTATAAAACAAGGATAAAAGGACAAAGGGTGTGATACTCACAGGTCAGCTCATAAAATAGTCCAGCTTATAAAAGGGGGGAAAAAAAGGGTGTCACAAGCAGTACCTGACCCGGGGCTGAGGCAGGAAATATCTCATTCAGGCTTGGGTAGAAGCCAAGGAGCAGCCCGATAGACAAAATAATGTCCATGTTGAATAGTTGGGAACACATCTAACCCATAGGGATCTGAAAAATGTGTGAAAACGTGTAATTGAGTACATGCTATATGTCAACATGGTTGTTTCAGTGTCTAGAATAGGTGTATGGGCTATCCACTTAGAGCAGCCATTCTCAACCAGGGTTCCGTGGAACCCCGGGGTTCCTCCAGAGGTTGCTAGGGGTTCCTTGAGCTGTGGCTGATGAACCACCTTTTTGATGGTGCCTACAGAGTTTGAGGTTCAGCATCACTTAGCAAAGCCAGCAGCATGACACCAAATATCATTTTAGCTGTCTTTAAGGGTGGCATTCTGAGCACCAATTTAAGGGGGACATTCTTCCTATTGGCCACCAGTATAAAGGGTATTGTTCCTATTGACCCCTGATAAATTGGTTTTAGTAAGGGTTCCTCGAGACCTGAAAATTATTTTGGGGGGTTTCTCCAGGGTTAAAAGGTTGCGAAAGGCTGACTTATGCCCCGTACACACTATCGGACATTCCGACAACAAAATCCATGGATTCTTTCCGACGGATGTTGGCTCAAACTTGTCTTGCATACACACGGTCACACAAATCTTGTTGGAAATTCCAAACGTCAAGAACGCAGTGACGTACAACACGTACGACAAGCCGAGAAAGATGAAGTTCAATAGCCAGTGCGGCTCTTCTGCTTGATTCTGAGCATGCGTGGCACTTTGTGCGTCGGAATTGTGTACACACGGTCGGAATTTACTCAAACGGATTTTGTTGTCGAAAAATTTGAGGACCAGATCTCATTTTACGTAGGGAAGTCTGACCGTGTGTATGCGGCATTGAACCAAGTGGAAAAAGAATGAAAAAAAGTAATTAATCAAGAGTGAAAATGAAAATATGGTGATGAAAGGAAGAAAAAATAGATAGACATGCCACCACCGTGCATCCGTAAGGGGGACTGGGAAAGGGTGATAGTGCACAAGAATAATGTGGATAGTGAAGATAGTGGGGTACTGGAATCACCAGACCCCCAAGGAGAACCCAAAAATGAAGGAGGATCCTCCAATCGCCATAAAACATACAGTGACCCTGTGATGGGAATCCACCAGGGAAAACTTACATTTGTGTCTCCATGGAATGAAACGAGAAAGGCATGCTTGTGTATTGAAGGAAGCATAGAGAGTAAATGTCCTGGCCGACCCTGACTAATATACCCAAGGATAAGGGTGGGTCCCCGCCAGCGTCATACCAGACACCAAATAGGAGAAAAGCATAGGTGACGGATCCGCACCCGCCCACTCCTCGGCATCAGCCCCAAACAGCACGTGCACATGCCCTGTACCCGGAAGTGTCACATCACGTACTAGGTACATGATCTAGCACAGCCGAGCAGCCTTCATTTGCATTTCTAATTATTAGTGAGCTTAAATCTGTTTGTTGTCAACAGCAGTGACGAGAAAATTCGAAGGGGTAGGAAGGAAATTTTTTCAGTGTATGCGGTTTTCATTCAGGAAAGTCCATTCACTCCACAATTGAATGTTAAAACCAAATAAAAATTTTGAATGACTTTTAAAGGACATTCGTCAGATCACAGAATGTTCTGAGAATTTTTCTACAAATGTTTTTTTCGAATTTCATTTAAAAATCTACTAGTCCCAACTTAGAGTGATTGTAAATGATCACCTTGTAAAACAACCCATTCAGTTTAAAAAAGAAATTAAAGGCAAAACATTTTTGTATAGAGATAAACAAAATTATAAATACCTTTTCTTTTCCCTTTTTTTTTTGTAAGTGATCACATTCCCTCTGTTCTCAGCTGCATAAGAGCTGGGGGAGGAGAAGCAGCACCACACAGATCTTCCCAGGGAATGGCTGTGCAGCGGGGGCAAGTCAGGACAAGTCTGATCATTGGAAGAGAGCAGGCTGAGCTCCCAGCATAGCTAGAGAACTGACCACAGTGTGCTCTCCTGTTTAGTGTGGTCAGTTTTAAATAGGAAATCAGATTGACCAGCAGGAACACCAGGGATTTCACACAAAGGAAGCAATGCAAAGAGAACAGGATACTTTCTCGTACAAGTTCATAATACAGCAGCCACATACTGTATCAGGAACATGAAATGTTGGGGTAACAAACACTTTAAAGCGGAACTACACAGCATCTGAGCATCACAAAGCAAAAATGCTATTTAATTCATTTTTAATATTTATAGCAAACTCCCCCATCCATCAGTGTCTCCATGCTTTGTTTTGCTGAGAAATCCCTTTGAAAAATACCCCCCCAGTATTTCTGGCTGTGTCCATCTTGAGTAAGGGCAAATGATTCATGTAGCATTTACTATCTGGAATCATTCTGCCTTTAGCTCAGGCATACAAGCAGGAGGGTGTGCATAGCTGAGAAAACCCCTCTTGCCCGCCAGAAAACTCCTGGGATATATTCCAGCAGTCTTCTGGAGGGGAGGAGGGGTTTTCCCTTCCTCTTCACCTTGACACCATTTGCCTAGGCAAGAAACCAGGAAGTAACTGAACAAATGTGAAAACAAAATAAAAACTTTAACATTTACTTTACTTTAAGTAAGTATGATATCTATTTGCTAACGCTAGCAGCATAAGGATTAAAAATAGTAAATGTTGATTGAGAGAGTGAAGTTCCACTTTAAGTCAGCCCATGGATTCCATTATACAACAGTGAGATTTGTGCTCCAGGTCCTACTGTTACATTATCCATAATATAAAATAAAAATCCAGCAGGGATGATGAGAGGTCTCACCAACTGAGTCCAGAGAGATAGAAGAAACTGTCAGGTGGATTAAAATATAAAAGTGATTGTAAAGGTATTTTTTTTTTTTTTAATAACAAACATGTCATACTCACCTCCACAGTGCAGCTCGTTTTGCACAGAGTGGCCCCGAACCTGCTCTTTTGGGGTCCCCCGGCGGCTCTCGCGGCTCCTCCCCACATCTGATAACCCCCTGGGAGAAGCGCTTCCCCAATGGGGTTACCTTGCGGGCGCGCGCCCGAGTCCAGCATTTGCATCTATAGACACAGAATGCTGGACTCGGCCCCGCCCCCGGCGCCCACGTCATTGGATTTGACAGCAGTGGGAGCCAATGGCTGCGCTGCTATCAATCTATCCAATCAAGAGCCGGGAGCCTGTGGAGAAGGAGCCAGCGCGTCCCCGCCGACTGAATGAAGGGGTAAAACAGGGGGGGCTAGGGGGCTGGTGACTGCCAGGTGTTTTTTCACCGTAATGCATAGGATGCATTACGGTGAAAAAACACTTACCTTTACAACCCCTTTAATTTGCAGGGATTTCATCTCACTTCCTGTTTGGCCATAGGACAGGAAGTGAAAGGAAATCTCCGAAATGAGACACAAATGATGAAAAAAAAATATGAGGGGTTTTAACCCTCCCTTACTTTATCTAAAATGAAAAAAAAGTTTTGCCTATAGTTCTAGTTATTGTAAAGGTTTTGTTTAAAAAAAATAAAAAATAACAAACATGTTATACTTACTTGCTTTGCACAGAGTGGCCCCAATCCTCCTCTTCTGGGGTCCCCCAGCAGTGCTCCTGGCTCCTCGTCCGCATCGAGTGCCCCTACGGAGAGCCGCATTCCATGGGTTACTGTGGCACTGTGACACTTTTTCTTTCCCCTGACCACTGACACCAGATCCATTTTGCTCCCCCCCCCCCCCCGGCTAAAGTTTAGGTATTTTCCCACTGACACTTAACACCAGGCATTTTTCTCCAACTGACCAATGACACTAAGCATTTTCCACCACTAACCACCAACAGAGGGCATTTTTTTCTCCCACTGGTGACCAACAGAGGGCATTCTTTTCCTCCCACTGACAACCAACAACGGGGCATTTTTTTTTTGTTTACTGACCAGTGACACAAGGCAATTTTTTTTTCCACTGACCACCAACCCTGGATTTCTTTTCTTTTCACTCACCGGCAATGTAAGGGGCAATATATTATCCTGCTGCACCCTGTATGCTGTGTGATGTTACATGCTCTTGACCAAGTATTAATTTCTAATCAATTGCTGGTTGCAACATAGCCTTCAACTGTTTTAATGAAGTTCCTCTTTAACTTAGGATCAGGCAGAAAGCATATGTAATGGAGGAATTTTTAAAAATATTTTGTCCTGAGATTTATGTGTGTCTGTAAGACTCTCAAAGTAACTACAGAGAATGTTGTGGGTACAAAGGACTACGGTAAATGTGTGAAGTGTTTACTATATTTAATCTTCTTAACCATGCCCAATATTAAACCCTATGTAACCATGCATGCCCCTTCTCACAACGGCATACTGCTCACAACCTATTATCAATTCTCCAGGCTGTCCCTCTTTTCTAAATTTGGGAGGTATACACGAGTACTTTAAATTTGACATCTCCAACATTTACTAAATTGGTATAAGAAAAATACTGATTGCAACCCTAACAGCAACCAACCAATCCTCTTATACAGTGGCTGCTGGTGCTCAATATTATGGGGGGTGGCAAACCAATGACACCAACGGAGTCCTAAGACTCCCTGGCCAATCGGGTGTCAGGACCCACTTTCTGATTGGCTGGTAGGAGAATCTGGAAGACAAATATTATATAGACAAATATAAATAGCGAATATTAATTTGCTTATGTCACACAACTGGGTGGGCTCAGGGCGCAGTGCTCTGTGCCCCAAGCCCACCCTTTTTTTAAGCCAATTAGAGCCTCAGGCTCTAATCATGTGCTTTAAGAAAAAAAAACCCATTGGAATCCATGCGTCCGGCGCCCTGCATGTAGATTAGGGGTCGGGCGCATGGCTTAGTGGGGCGGCGCCCCTGTTCCTCGTATGGACGAGCTGCCACTGCTTATAGTAGTCTGACGCCTGTAAAGTTGATGCTGGTTGATTGCATTGAGTGAATTGCTCCTTCCTTTCCTTTTATTAAAGTAAAGTACTATCAATTATCTACTGCTATTCCCAAAAAAACAAAACCTTCCACTTTTGTTCCATATCTCCTACAGGTGGTCCTCATACAAGATAACTTCACCAATATGAGAACTGTAGATATTTACTTTATAGCCGCAGTGGCTGGTCAGACCATTAAAGGGCGTTTTCTATAGTGACCTCCAAAGATCTGATTGGGGTGTAGCCTCACCTTCCTTCACTAGGCCAAATTTAGCCAATAAACAAGAGAATTAAAATAAGCTTTGAGCATTCAGAGTACGAGAGGCCTTCCTTCCCCAGGAGACTTAAGGATTCAATTATTCCGGCATAAAACAAAATTACTCCTATATAACAACATCGCAATTTACACTTTTCCTGCACTAACTATGGAAAATTCCTGAGAGGCAAACTTTAATTACACGAGCAATTTCAAAGAGCTTGAGTGAAATATATTTAATGAAGGAAAATGCCTAGATGTAAATATAGTCATGTGAAAAAATAAATCACCACTACCTCCTTTTAGAGACTGACATTGCTGTAGTTCAGACAAATACCTATGGAGAGGTGAAAGCGCTATTAAACCCAAAACCAAAAATGTATTACATTGCAGCTTATCAATCCTTATATGTGGTGGCTGCATTCGTTTTCTTTTTTAGGCTTCCTTTCCTATTTTCACCTGGTCAGTAACACACCTCCTGAGTTACTGAGACACCACTCTGGATGAATGAGCACAGGAGGAACAGCAGGCAGCAGCATTGTCACTCCAGGGGGAGGGTGTTAAATGTATTAGAAGATTTAAATACGCTAACAAATTGAAGCCAAACTCCAGCAGCTCACACACTTTTGGGATAAAGGTTTTACATGAATAAATAAAAGCTGATCATTTTAAGCACCCCTGCCAGTTTTTCTACTGTTTGTCTCATCCATGTAAATTGATACATTCTGCTGGAGAGCTTGTGCTTTTGAAAAAAAAAAAGGCATGCTGGCTGGATTACCAGCTAAAAATAGCAGAAAGAAATCTTAAAAAAAGAAAACGAACGCAGCCACCACATGTAAGAATTGGTAAGCTGCATTAGAATAGATGTTTGCTTTTGGGTTTAATACTGGTTTAAAGAGGCCCTGTCACCAGACCATTCATTTCAACAAAAATTTTTCTATAAGATCATATGCTCATTTAACCTATTATAGCCATTTTATTTACCTGTAAAACCTTAATTGTAAAGACATCCAAAAGCCCTGAGACTGCTGCTGGGCACCTCCATCTTGGATGTGATATCCAGTCTAATGAAGGCACCAAACAAAAGTACATTGCGAGTAACGCGGTTAACAAGCATTTCGCAATACGAGCAATTTATTTTTTAAATTCTGACTCGGTTTGCGAGTGTTGTCTCGCAAAACGAGTAGGATTCAAGCCTCTGCGGTGTGCAGTACCGCATTTGGCCAGAGGTGCGGAGGCGCAGGTGACACTCAGAATGATTCGGAGCCATTCGAAAATACTCGGAAATACTCTTTTCCTGAGTGCTTCCGAGCCTTTCCAAGGGTTTCCGAGTGCAGCCGAGTGGTCTCCGAGTATTTCTGAGTCTCTCCGACGCCCCCCCCCCACCTCTGGCCACATGCGGTATTGCATGCAATAGAAGTCAATGCAGAACAAATTATTTTCGTTTCCATTGACTTCTATGGGGAAACTCGCTTTGATATGCGAGTGCTTTGGATTACAAGCATTGTCCTGGAACAGATTATGCTCGTAATCCAAGGTTCCACTGTATTTTTTTTTTTTTTGATACAGTAAGGGAAGGTTATAACTGCTGTCAGGTTTTGTTCTGTTTTTTTTTTTTATTTTGCAATTTGTGTCCCATAGGGGAGATTTCCCTTCACTTCCTGCCCCCTAGCCAAAACAGGAAGTGAGAGAAAAGCCCTCCAAAGTGAGGGAATCCCTGGTTTTCATCAGAACTAGTGAAAAGTGAGCAGATGGATGACCCCATTAATCTCTTGCTGTTTCTTACTGTCCAATCAGAAGGCCGAGGCTGGCCACAGAACACCACTATATTAATTCTATACTCTATAACCGTAATGAAAAAGGGTGTCATACACCTGGCTCTGCTGTCTGGCAGATCTGTGTAAACTTCACATAAAAACACAGAAAATACCTGTGCGATGATATTAGTTTTTTTTATATGCACTTTTTCTGCACAGGCCACATCAAAATTCCTAATACTAACATCTTTTATTTTTGTATTTTGATGGTTGCGTTGCGTTGATGCACACTGACACGCATTTATGTGTGTTGTGCTGCATAAAAAACACGGAATGCCTACCTTTTTCCTGAATGGACACTAATGTCCCAGTGTGGTGTGAATTGGGCTCATAGACAGCAAGTGATTTATTGTCCTTGTGTTGATCAAAGCAGTGCGTGGATGAGCCCCAGATTACCTATATCAGGCTGATATAGACCTATAGGCCTATAAACAGTATAAACAGACTCTAGATTTCCTTTTATGAGCTGTTATGGGAGGGGAAAAAAAAGGAGAGATGCCTTTCTCTTCTTTCTAATAAGGAAACCAGGACCTGATGCCTTTAACATATGGTCAACCTTGTGCATGGACACAAAAAGTCCTCTGATCCAGATTTTCAATAGGCAGAGAAGTGAAAAAAATGTCATACGATGCTTCCTTCTTGCCAGCACCATTCCGCCGCTCCTCTAAGGCAGTCCTCAGCTACCAGGGTGGAGACTGACTCCCCTCAACCAATGAAATGTCACTTCCACCAAGCCCCACCCCTTTCTGTTAAGCCCAGACCCTTCTGTCATAGCAGGGTTTCGGGTGTGCAGAAAGGTGCAAAATTCCTTAAAATATATGGAGAATGTGAATAGATTGTCATTTCTGCCCACGGGACAAAGGAACGACAGCTTTTGCACATTGGGGTCAATTTACTAAGAGCTCATTCACACCTGTGCATTAAGCGATTTTGAAAATATTTAAAATCAGAATAGAATAGAAAGCTCAACATCGATCTTTGTATGCCCTGTACACACCAGGCATATTGCATTTTTATATAGCAAACTGTTGTGCATAGGATATAATAAATAGGATTTAATAAATTGTCATATTTTGAATTTTCCAATAAAGTTTAAAAAGCAAAAAAGTAAACACTGTGATGCACTGTGCAGCCCCCTGGTCCTAAAGTGGGGCTAATATGTAAAATTTTGTTTTTGGCTGGGCTGTAGGCAGCTCAGACTTGATTGCATAGTAGTTGGTATTTGGCCTTTCCCTAAGCTCAGTTGGATTGTGCATTTCGCACTGTCGCCAGTAGGTGTCACTGGTACAACAGGCCATAAAATGAGATTTCACAAACAGGCTGCCCACTAGGAGGTTTAGGGCCACTGGTGCATTCTGGGATATGATATATATATATATTTGGGGTGGGCTATGTGCTCGCTCTCTTGCCTCAGGCTGAGGCCCAAGGAGGTGCTGCTGGAGAGAGCTCTGTCATAGTTGCCAACATTCTGAAAATATTTTTAGCGACACTTAGAGGGGTGGGGGTTTTTGAGCGACACTTTTTTTATATTAGGCGGGTGTTATTTTAATTAGGGGCAGGGCATTTATTTTGTAGACGAAAAATGAGTGTCGTTTAAATTACGCTAGATATTGGGCATGGCAAAAATGGGTTTTGTTAAATAGAATCTGAGATGACTTACATAGTGGAGAATGTGGTAATATATAGGGAAAGAAAAAAGAGAAAGAGGGAGGAAGGGAGAAAGAGGGAGGGAGAGAGAGGGATGGAGAAAAGAGAAAGGGGGATGGAGGGAGAGAGAAAGAAAGAAAAAGAGGGAGGGAAAGAAAGGAAGGAAGAAAGAAAGAAAGAAAGAAAGAAAGAAAGAAAGAAAGAAAGAAAGAAAGAAAGAAAGAAAGAAAGAAAGAAAGAAAGAAAGAAAGAAAGAAAGAAAGAAAGGGATGGAGAGAGAGAAAGAAAGAAAGAAAGAGAGAAAGAGAGAAAGAAAGGGATGGAGAGAGAGAAAGAAAGAAAGAGAGAAAGAAAGGGATGGAGAGAGAGAAAGAAAGAAAGAGAGAAAGAAAGGGATGGAGAGAGAGAAAGAAAGAAAGAGAGAAAGAAAGGGATGGAGAGAGAGAAAGAAAGAAAGAAAGAAAGAAAGGGATGGAGAGAGAGAAAGAAAGAAAGAAAGAAAGAAAAGAAAGAAAGAAAGAAAGAAAGAAAGAAAGAAAGAAAGAAAGAAAGAAAGAAAGAAGGGATGGAGGGAGAGAAAGAAATAAAGAAAGAAAGAAATAAAGAAAGAAAGAAAGAAAGAAAGAAAGGGATGGAGAGAGAGAAAGAAAGAAAGAAAGAAAGAAAGAAAGAAAGAAAGAAAGAAAGAAAGAAAGAAAGAGAAGAAAGAAAGAAAGAAAGAAAGAAAGAAAGAAAGAAAGAAAGGGATGGAGGGAGAGAAAGAAAGAAAGAAAGAAAGAAAGAAAGAAAGAAAGAAAGAAAGAAAGAAAGAAAGAAAGAAAGGGATGGAGGGAGAGAGAGAAAGAAAGAAAGAAAGAACGAAAGAAAGAAAGAAAGAAAGAAAGAAAGAAAGAAAGAAAGAAAGAAAGAAAGAAAGAAAGAAAGAAAGAAAGAAAGGGATGGAGGGAGAGAAAGAAAGAAAGAAAGAAAGAAAGAAAGAAAGAAAGAAAGAAAGAAAGAAAGAAAGAAAGAAAGAAAGAAAGAAAGAAAGAAAGGGATGGAGGGAGAGAGAGAAAGAAAGAAAGAAAGAAAGAGGGATGGAGAGAGAAAGAGAGAGAGATGGAGGGAAAGAGCGGGAGGGAGGGTGAGTGAAAGAAAAAAAGAAAGAGAGAAGGAAAGGAAAAAAGAAGGAAAGAAAGAAAGAGAGAAGGAAGGAAAAGAGCAAGAGAGAGTGAGAATGAACAATTCCAACCTCTCAGAGAACAACAGTCACAGGATGAATATTTATGACTTTCAAGCATATTTCAATACTCCGTGGCTGCTAGTATCATGCTTCTCAATAAAAAAAAATGAACTTTGAGCCACCAATACAGTTTCTGCTTCCTACCTCATGCAGCTGCTTGGAAGAGCAGCTCCAAGCCTGGACAGCGCCCCCATTGCCTGGGACACGGTACAGCCCGCCTCCTGCTACCTCCTCAGTGAATAGCTGCAGTTTGCTGTTACATCCCTCCCTCTTTACATCATCCATAATCTCCCGACTACCAACCCACCCAGTTTGCTATGTGGGCGGGCTGGGATGATGCCTGGGTGCTGGAGGAGCAGCCGTTTTTCGGGAATCTGCCAAGCAAAGACTGGGACATCGGTCTGATTTCCGTGAATGTCCCGGACAGATCAGGACTGTTGGCAACTTTTCTCTGTGTTTAGACCCAGAAGCCTAATTGGGGCCTATGAATGCTGAGGTGGTTCTGAGGCTGTCCTGCCCGGTGTGGAGGAAGCCGAGCCAAGGTGAGAAGATCCAGGGGAGGACCCTGGCAGGAGAGAGCCAGGATGAAGGCTGGTCTCTCAGAAGGGCCTGGTGACTCGCTTTTCGAGGACGCACCAGAATCTGAAGACGTGCGTGCAGCGTTGCCGGGTCGGCTTAAAGATCCTGACACTGTGAAGCTGTGCTTTGTTCTGGATCCGAAGAGTCTGTAAGTGATCTGCTGTGGGATCTGAAACCCCTCACTCCCTCTTCAGTTCAACATTAGAACTTTGAAAAGACAAAAAGTGACTGGCGCCCAATTTCTGTTCAAGACTCCCAATTATAGCCATGGACTCAGCCCTGGAATAAATGCTAGCTCACTCCATGCCTCTGGAGGTGTTATCCTGTCTTCAGAGGAAGGGGGGGGGGGGGGGTGCTACAACTGCAATAACGTACACCAGTGTGCATGTTGTATGGACCATTACACATGCAAAGTGAACAGTCTCTACTTGTTTAGTAAATCAACCCCATTTTCTCCATTTGCAGTTTGAGCTCACTGCACCCCAATTGATGGCACAAAAAAGATTGTGTTGCATCCTGGGGCTTATTTTATTCCAGGGTCAGATTTGTACCCCTATGATAAGCTGAGAGAAGCAGCCACACATTTTTTAAAAGCTGAAGTTCAGCTTATTATTATTACTATAGCTGACTGTGTTATTATGGAAAATAGTTAATAAAAAAAAGAAAAAAAGAAAAAAGAAAAAAAAAAGCTGAAGTCAAGGAAGAAAATATTTTATTTGAATATATTCCTTAATAGCCACAGAGGATATACATCTACATCGTGTGCTCCAAATGCCTTTCCAAACCCACATATTACCTTGTAAAAGTAGTCGCAACATCATCACTCTGATGTACATGGCCTGTGCAGAGAGCAGAGCTGTGGGGGGGGGGGACCCACCCGTGGGAGGGACCACCCATTACAGGGTGCCTGCAGAAAACCCCAGGAGGGGGCGGAGACAAGACCAGTCACCCTGCAAAAGGAGAGAGATAGCAGAGTTGTGGGAGGGACTCCGTAGGCCCCACCCACTACAGGCTGCCTGCAGAAAACTACAGGAGGGGGCGGAGACAAGACTAGTCACCCTGCACAAGGAGAGAGCAGAGCTGTGGGAGGGACTCTGCAGGCCCCACCCACTACAGGCTGCCTGCAGAAAACTACAGGAGGGGGCGGAGACTTGACCAGTCACCCTGTACAAGGAGAGAGAGCAGAGCTGTGGGAGGGACTCCACAGGCCCCACCCACTACAGGCTGCCTGCAGAAAACTACAGGAGGGGGCGGAGACTTGACCAGTCACCCTGCACAAGGAGAGAGAGAGAAGAGCTGTGGGAGGAACTCTGCAGGCCCCACCCACTACAGGCTGCCTGCAGAAAACTACAGGAGGGGGCGGAGACAAGACCAGTCACCCTGCACAAGGAGAGAGAGCAGCATTGAGCGGTCTTTATTAGTGTCACACTGGATTTCTGCACAGATCTGGAATAAATACACAAAGCACATCAAGTATCAATCCTACACGTCTCTTGTATTTAGACAATATTTGCTCATTTGGAGTTCAGCTTTAAATTTCTACACACGTGCCTGACTGTAAGAACAATAAGGATTCCATAAACAATAGTTTTTTGTTTTTTTTTTTCATAGAAAGGATTTATTGGTGTCCTGAAGTGACACTGGGGTGATGTTATTTTAGTCCCTATAAATACCAGTCAGTGCTGCTACATTAACAATAAGGACACTGAGCGGAATTTTATCACTTCTGCTGAATGGCTCCAGTAAAAAGCGTTGTTTTTGGTGACAGGTTAATAGTCATGACTGCCGGCGGTAGCTCATAACCCCAGACTTTTATTAAAAGTATAAAACAATGACAGTCTGTGATTTACATATGGGATTTATTAGGGAAAAGAAGGCAGAGGTGGAGGAACAGTGGATTAATGCATTGGGGGTATTACCATAAAGGCATCTGCAAGTCTCTAATGGAAGGAGACAAGTCTTATAATAGAGACACAGCTTGACAGCCTGGGAACATGTCTACATGCTGGATCTGAAGGGCCCCGCAGACGTTCCAAAAAAAAAAAAAAAACAATTAAAATAAACAAGCAATAAAAAAAAAAATTAAAAAAAAAAGTCAAATGTATTTATAAATGCAAATAGTTTAGAGGAGAAGAGAGCAGAGGGATGACTTTATCATTGTCTTGCTGCTCTTTTACTACTTATTCAAAGACAGGGTTTTAAAAAAAATCATGAAATGTTTTAATAAATGCAATTAGTGTAGGCAGGGCTGGGACAAGGGGTGGGCGGGAGGGCTGGGCTGCCCTGGGCACTGTGGTATCATGTGAGGTGCAGGGGCACCACAAGCAGTTTGGAGGAAGGGGATTTGTGTTGGGAGGGGGAATTTGGGGGGGCGGCAGGAGGGAAGAATTTTTCTAGGAGGGGAAACTTGGGGAGGTGTGCTAGGAGTGGTGATTTGGGGGGTATTTGTATTGAGAGGGGAGATGGGGGAAGAGGATTTGTGCTAGGATGGGGGATTTGTGCTAAAAAGGGTGATATGGTAGAGGGGGGGAGGGGATTTGTCCTAGGAGGAGATTTTTTTTTGAGAGGGGGATTTGTGCTAGTAGGGATGATTGGGGGGCATTTGTGTCAGGAGGGGGAAATTGGGGGGGGGGGTATTTGTGTTAGGATGAGGTATTGAGGGAGGGGAAATCTGAGGGGTAGAGGCTGTGTGCTATGATGGGGGTATTTTTTTGGGGGGGGGGCATTGTGCTGAGAGCATATGTGGAATGAGAGGATATGAGCTAAGCATGCAGATTAGCACTCAATTTTTGGGGGGGGAGGGGATTTTTGCTGACACATATTGCTCATACATCTTAGGGGGGGAGCAGTGGTGTCTCCAGCTTTCATATTTATGGGGGAACATGGGGGGACAGGGACGAAAGAAGGGGAGCAACTATAAAATGCAATTCTATATATATATATATATATATATATATATATATATATATATATATATATATATATCCTGGGGCCCTTTACTACAATCCCACAATGGCCCTTTCACATGTTCTGCAGTGAGCTCCCTTCCTACTGTATTGGGGGAGGGGCACATGGTGGGGCACAGCATAATGTTGGGGGGGTCAGGGCCCCCTCTGGCCCCCTCTAGGGACGCCATGGGGGGGGGGGCAATTTGGCATTTTTGCCCTGGGCTCTCTACCTTGTCCCCGCACTGAGTGTTGGTAACTGAATCTGTCTTCTTTGTGACCTTTTGTAATTTCCTGTAAAGGAGAACTCAGACTGGGAGAAGGAGGGGCCGTGCTTGGGGCCAAGCAGAGGTGCTGCACTCACATGTGCTGAACATAATTACAATCCAGTGAGAGAGCCAAGCATCCCAGAGTCCAAGGGTTTTAATGATGAACTTGATTCATAGCAGAAGAAAGCCAGTGTGTTGTAGTATAAGGAACAACAGTGTCCTGCTGCTCCTTCACTATCCATTCACAGACTGGGTTTTAAAAAATCATAAAATGTATTCATAAGTGCAATTAATGTAGGTAACTGAATAGGGTTGCCACCTTTTCTTCAAGTCAAACCTGAACACTTTAGCGGGGCACAGCAATTATTTTATTTTTTTACAGTATATACTATGCAGTACATATGTTTTGTGATTAAATAATATTTATAATCATATGAAGTTAATCACAAGAGTCCCCTCTTACTTCAGAGTTCACAGAGTTCCCCTTTTAAACATGAAGTTCCTCTTTTACATCTGAACTTGCAGAGTTCCCTTTCACTGTAAGGGGGGACTCTGCAGACTCTGATGTAAAGGAAAACTCTGGGGACTCTGACCTAAGGGATGCTCTGGGAACCCTGATTTAAGGGTGAACACTGAGAACACATTACACTCTTGGCTTAGACAACTGCAGACAGCAAACCAGCTTGAAAGCCAGAGTCCAGTCTGAATAATGTGTCAGGTTTCAGATGGTCTGAGACCCAGACACATGATTCAAAACCCGAACGGTCCGGGTGAATCAGAGGTGCTGTACTCACATGTGCTGACAAAGAACATATTTATAATCCAATGAATAATACATAATAATATACTGTATATTATAATACTATAATGAAAACAGCTTCACTATCCATTCACAGACTGCATTTAAAATAATGTATTTATAAATGCAATTAGGGTACATAACTGATTCTGTCTTCATTGTGATCAAATACCACCAAAAGAAAGCTCTATTTGTGGGGGGAACAAAGGTCATAAATTGCATTCATGTACAGCCTTGCATGAGCACGCAATTGTCAGTTAAAATAACGCAGTGCCTTATAGCAAAAGATGCTCCGGTTATGAAGGGGGTTAAATCTTAAGGAGGTCAAGTGGTTAAAGTGGAATTCCAGCTTATGCCTAAGTAGCTTTAAAACTGTCCCCCCCAACACCTATACTAATTAAGACGTATATACTTACCTATTTTCAAGCTGCTTTGGTCCAGTCATATGATCCAGCTCCCCTGTATGTGCAACTTAAGGGTAGAGGAGGGAACACCAACATGGAATGGGTCACTGAAGCCTATGCTTGGCATCACTGCTCCAGGCTTTACTAGCCGTTGTCAGAGCATTCTCTCCTCTCCCCTGCAGCCGCCACTGGCTGACACAGGGGAGATCACGTGGCCGGACTGGAGTAGCCTGAAAATAGGCAAGTATCCTACACATCCTTCATACGCAGGTTAGTTAGCATAGGTGTTAGGAGGGGGGGAGGGGGACAGTTTTAAAGCTAGTTCAGTATAAGCAGGAATTCCAATTTAACCGCTTGCCGGCCTTATCATTTACATGTACATGTATGGTGGCAAGGCGGATCTGCTGCGCCATATCACACACTAGGTACATGATCTGGCACTTCAGGGTAGGAGACGCACACGTGCGCAGCCGGCAACCAGGCTGTGCTGTGATTATGCACAGCAGATACCAATCAGTGCGTGCCGGCCAATGGATGACCACCAGCACATGCCGATCGTCGGGGAGACACACAGGACAGAGTTCTGCCTATGTAAACAAGGCAGAGGTCTGTCCTGTCAGCGGGGAAGTAATAGATTTTCTTTCCCCACAAAGCAGGAAATAAAATCCATTACTTGACACACATAGTACACCAAAACACTGGTTAAGCACACATTTAACCCTTTGATTAGTGTCATTAGTACAGAGACAGTGCATATGTTTAGCACTGATCACTGTATTAGTGTCACTGGTTCCCTAAAAGTGTCAGTTAGGTGTCCAATTGTCCACCTCAATATCACAGTCCTGCTATAAGTCGCTGATCGCCACCATTACTAGTAAAAATAGATTATAATCCAGTATATATACCATAGTTTGGAGAGGCGATAACTTTTGCGCAAACCAAGCATATGCTTATTGGTATTTTTTTTGTTTTTACCAAAAATATGTAGCAGAATACATATTGGCCTAAATTGATGAAGAATAGATTTTTTTAAATTTTTTATTGGATATGTTTTATAGGGGAAAGTAAAAAATTGTCGGTCTTTTTTTGTTTATAGCACAAAAAATAAAGAGGTGATCAAATACCACCAAAAGAAAGCTCTATTTGTGGGAAAAAAAGGACATAAATGTCACTTATGTACAGCATTGCATGACTGCACAGTTGTTAGTTAAAGTAACGCAGTGCCGTATCTCAAACAAAATGGCCTGGTCATGAAGGGGGGGTAAATCTTCCGGAGGTGGTTAATGATACCAGCTATGAGCTATGAGTAAGCACTTGGACAAGTGTGAAACGCGTTAGCCTATGATCTGTACACTCTGTCTATGATGTCCTGTATCTGATGTGTTCCTGATTTTAAAATAAAGAAACTTGGATTATTACTTCCTGGAGTGCGGCTGTCCAGATCTTCTCGTTTGCATATGGTTAATGATACCACTGTTGATTGCCAGCATCCTGGAAAATATTTGCATTTTTCATAGTACGGTATTCTTCTGTTCCTGTTAAAGCTAAAATTTTCCAAAAACATTGTCATCGTACCACAGCCACAGTATTTGGACTATGTCCCACATCACAAACCTTACCTTGCCTGAGTGCAAGCTCTTGTGCCTTCACTCGCTTCTATTCTATCTAATGAACACTGCTGTCATATTGGTTAGTGATTCACGACAACAATTCCCGTCCCACGCCAGAACACATTTGCCCACTTGCTGAATATAAACGCTGCGGGGTTCTTTGATGAAGTGAAAGGATTAAAGCTGCTAAATAAAAAAAAAAAGTTGATTATGGCCCTCTGGGACAGACATCCGCGGTGTTTTACAGCTGCGATACAAATTAATTCTCTAATAACTCCGCTCCATCTTCCGCACGCTGCGAGTAACATCACCACGGGCTGCTCCCTGTTTAAATACAGGTCCCCTCTGTCAGCCTCCAACACAATCAAACCTGCTGACAGGCCCTATAATTCTGCCTCTTCCTCAATCAGCAGATGTTATGAAAACTCCTTCATGGTCCCTGGGGAGAGGAATAATTTCACTATATTTGTATATTTTTCATCCTGATACAGGCTGCCTCTCTAAAAGGAGTAGGGCGAGGTAAGCAGTGTCTGACTATTGTCCATGCGCACTTTAAACCTGGATTTTGCCCAAAGGATCAGTCCACCACAAAGATGACGTGTAGTATCTGTTCTTATCAGTGTCCAGTAGGGGCGCTGTCATGGTCAGGGGTCAGGCTTGGAGGTCAGTAGCTATAGCAGTAAAGCGCCCCCCACCAACCAGCTGGATAAGTGTAACAGCAGGTTACCCTGGTGGATGACACGGGCTCATCTGAAGTGCAGAGTCTAAGTACTAGCCGGCGTTCACCAGAGCTCCTGATGGTGGAGGTTTTGCTACAGTCCTCAGGATTGCCCCACCAGAAGGTGAACCAGCCGGGGTCCAGTAGCAAATATAGCAGATAGGGCTCAAGCAGAAGCATAGTCTGTAAACAAGTCTAAGGTCAGAAACGAACGGTTGCAGGTTGGGATCAAGCAGAAGCATAGCTAAGGTACAAGCCAAATGTCTTTAATGAGTGGTCACAGAGATGTGGACAGCAGCTTGAGTGACAAGAGGGAGATATTGCCTGGAGAGAACACAATAATTTGGCAAACAGGAAATACAAAGGAGTTGCTTAACCACTTAAAGTGGGAGTCCGGCGACCAATTTTTTTTTTTTTTTTTTAGGTCATTGAGACATTTTGCTAATCCCAAAATAATACTCACAGTTTGGATGTAATATTTCCGCCTCTGTCTGTTTTCGTACTGTTAAAAATGTGATGCTGGCTGTTTCCATCTTGCTTGTGGGCATGTGAAGCCCACAAGCATTGATTTCCTGGATGCGGTGAATGCTATTCATTCACAGCTTGTTCACACGCATGATCATTGTTCCCGCACTGAATCTTGGGAAGCCTGACACTAAGCTCCCAGGAGACAGTGTGGCGCCGGGGAAAGGCAATAAACACGCCTACTCCCATGGGAGGAGAGACTGGAAGTGCCACAATAAAGTACAATATAAAGGTAATTACAGCGATAAAAAAAAATTTCGTGCAGCATTTGAACATCTATGCAATTAACTGAAGGGGGTAAGATTAAGTTAAAAATTTGAGTGGAACCCCGCTTTAAAGGGGTTGTAAAGGTAAAATTTTTTCACCTTAATGCATTCTATGCATTAAGGTGAAAAAACATCCGACAATACTGGCCTTCCCTGACTCCTCGAAAATCCTGCGCTCGCCCCCGACATCCTCTTCGCCGCTTAGCCTGGCCGTTGATTGGTTACAGTGGATGGATTGAAAGCAGCGCAGCCATTGGCTCGCGCTGCTGTCAATCACATCCAATGATAGGGAGCGCCGGGGGCGGGGCCAAGTAATACAGTGAGCAGCTATGGCCGCCGGCTGTATCACGGGAGCGCGCCCGCAAGCACTCAACACCATGCGAGGGACCTCACATGAAGGTGTTGAGTCCTTGCGGGGAGGAGCCGAGACGGTCGCCGAGGGACCCCAGAAGACCAGGTTCGGGGGCCACTCTGTGCAAAACGAGCTGCACAGTGGAGTTAAGTATAAGATGTTTGTTATTTAAAAAAAAAAAAAATATCTTTAGTGATCCTTTAGGGACCAGGCCTCTTTTTTAGATGTGTTGTTTGCAAGTTAAAAACAGTTTTTTTTTTGCTAGAAAATTACTTAGAACCCCCGGTTTTCAGCAGAAACCGTCCTCTGGTAATATTGACTTATTTTTGTGCCTACTAAAAACTGTTATTCATTACCACAAGGTAAATTACAACATCAAGGACTGTGTGTACGGTCTCTCCCTGATTGGATAACCTGGGCCTAGGCCCCGCCTAAACAACAATAATACAGCGCATACGTGAATGGGCCCAATAGTGACTGTACCACTGCCTATATGGATGCGCCTCCGTGGCCTTGCTGCCCACTAGGACTCGGGTTGTCCTTACAGGACTGCAGAAATGAATAGAAGAAAGAGGGCGCACTGGCCTAGTGCATTATCCAACAAATATTTATTTAAAAATGGTAAACAGTAAAAATGTACTCACAAACACAGGTGATAAATTATGCTCATTAAGCCACACCTCCCAGACCACCTGGCACCACCAGTGTGTGGTTATGGGGGGGGCCCAGGCTAGGTTCCTGCTTGCTGATGCGTTTTGAAGGAGAGTCCTTCTTTTTCAGAGCCCTAAGGGACCTTCCCTGTTGGAAATGAAGTGCCTACTGGGTAAGGTTGGGGTCTAGAGTATTTCTCTGGTTCGGAGGGGCCCAGTGCCTCCTGATTTGCTGGAAAGGCACAGCACCCTGTATTTGAAACTGCGTATGGTTTGTGCAATTCGCCTCTAGGGATAGTCCTTTTGGCCGAGACGGGGGAAACTTTTGTTAACAGGAAGTAAGGCCTAGCCATTGTATTAGCCCTCGTTCACATGACAAGTCACAGCCTATTGCCAGCAATGGCACCAATTTGCAAAAGTAGTTCCTGCACTACTTTTGGTGACTTTGGGTGTGACTTCAATAGACATCCGTGCATGAAGCCGCACAGATGTTTTTCAAGTCCGACCTAAAGTCACACTGAAATGCGGCTTTGAAATTGTGCAATTTCAGATAGAGTCTCACAATTTCAAAGCCGCATTCAATGTGAACGGGGGGGTTATACATTATTCATTTTCTTTGTTGAACTTTTTTCATGTGTGTGGATACCTTTTTGAGCTGCAAGAATATTGATAATTATATTGTAGGTCCGTGTCTCTGATGGATGTCTGTGATCTTACCTAAAGTAACACTAAACGATATCCTTGTTATCCAAAAATCATCCATACACATCCACTACTTAATTGCCCTGTAAGCTTTTTTTTTCACTAAATTGTTTCTTACTGTGTTTTTCTGCCACCTTGTAACATCCTCTGTGAGCACTCAAACCTACTCTATACACACTACAAATCCCATAGTCCCTAGTCCATCTTGGGAGTATGAGAGGGTGGCTATGCTCCTACATACATTGGGACCATAGAGAATGAACACAACCACCCTCTTTCAGGAAGCAGAAAGGGGAATGCATAGAAATGCATTCAATGGACACCCCCGTGGACTTTTAAGGACAGGAAAAAAAATATATATAAAGAGTAGATGAGTATAAAAGGCAAAAGAAGTGCCAACTTTATTAATGTAAAAAAATATAAAATTGTAGGAGAGATTTTAGGTCAAATACAATACAAAAAAAAAAATCTCTCCTACAATTTTATATTTTTGTACATTAATAAAGTTGGCACTTCTTTTGCCTTTTATACTCATCCTCATACTCTTTATATATATATATATTTTTTTTCCTGTCCTTAAAAGTCCAAGGGGGCGTCCATTGAATGCATTTCTATGCATTCCCCTTTCTGCTACGCTATTTAGGATGTTGGCAGGCTAGCACACCACCCAATTCTTACTATTCATATGTTTTGTCTCTTTCAGGAAGTCGGATCACAGCAGCAAAAAAATGGTATCTGAAGATCCCTAACCTACTGAGGCCCCTTGTCCGTATGTATGTTGTCTGCTGGGCACACACTGGTTTGGTTGGAGGCAGGTTCAGTGAACATTACTAAAGACCACCACAACCTTGGCTCTGTGGCCCTGGGTCTCACCAACATGGTACATTGCCAGGGGGGTTACTCTCCACCATTTTGAGGGTGTGTGGCCTGGTATAGTTTGGGAAGGGGCTCATGCTCGTTATCCCCTCTTTTCCTGGCCTATGCTCAGGTAAGGGTCTGGATTTTTTTGGGGGGGTACCTCACACTTTTTTTTTGATATTTGCTTGGGGTCCCCCTTAAAATTCATACTAGACCTAAAGGGTGTTCCTTCAATGTGATAATGTGAACGGGGCCTTATCCTATACTGAGGATACAGATAAATAAGAATGCACTTTTTAGAGCCTGTATCTAGTTTTACTGGGTAGTTTATTTTTTAATGTTTTGTAATATTTTGTGACCTTGGGAGGCAATTTTTTAAGTTGCTTTTTTTTGTATTTTTGTATTTATTTTTTTTCTTCTTTTTTAAATTTATTTATATATTTTTTATATTGTTGTGCTATAATAAGTTCCCTATCCCATTGTTTTCACAATAATTTCTTTGGCATGTATATTACCCAACAATAGACAATTGTACGTGCTTGTTTTTTTGGGACAGGAAGTAAGTATTTAAGTATTTACCCCTTAAAACAATAAAAAACTTTAAAGAATGTGATCAATGTAAAAAAGTTAAAAGAACACAGTGCAAATACTTAACAGAATAGGTGGAAAAAGTGAACTTGGTTTTAAATGACATATACATCTTTATCAGCAAAATAATATATCAATGCAAATCAAACAGGTAGCAATTACAACTTTGTATCTTCTCCCCTTCTCTTTCTGTCCACTGAGACCTCTCAACAGGTAGAGATTTTTGTTTACATTAGTCCGTCTTCAGATGCATACGGTACTTGGGGCTTTGACCCGTGTATATGCAAAATTCAAAGAGGGCATCTCTTGCAGCTCTGCTTTCCTTGCTACCTTTCAATTGGCTGACAGGAATCAGCCGACAGAAGTCACAGCTCTTTGGGGCTTGTCTTATTTCTGCCGCTCTTCCCAAATTCTTCTGCTCTCTCTGTCTTCCCCATTTGTATTTGCTTCAATGAAGGTAAGTTATGTTTTATAAATCATATTACAGTCCCTATCATTATTAACCAGCCACACAAATAATCTGTAAATACAATTTTACAATACAAAAACTCATCTTCTGGGAGACACGTATATTGTCACCACCCCTTACTTTTGGCTCTTGGCTCTCAAAATCTCAGAAGAATGCTGTCCTGCAATGGACTGGGATGTAGTCCCATGGTATTTCCAGTGCCCAGCTATTCCAGTGGTAAAGCAAGGTGACATCACCAAACGTCCTGGAAGAGGTTTTTTTTTATCTCTTATTTTTGTTAAATCTTTATTTGTAAAGTTTTTCTTATTTACTGTCAATTTTGTGTGGGTGGTGGGGGGCTGGCACGGAATCTGACCTTTTATTTTTCATGGAAGGTCCACTTAAATTTTTATTACAAAACTAAAATTTTGCTTTCAGGCAACCTTGCAGGAGGAGGAAAGGTTCCAGTGCATGATACAAGTCCTCCAGATGTTCTGTGTGAAGATAGAATATCAGATATCTTCACATTGTATATGTCAGCTTTTTTAGGCTCCTGTGAGCACCGAGCATCATTCCGGAAAAAAGTGGTTGGGCTTCACTGCAGCTAAACAAGACTGAACAAGCAAAAGGGTTTCATGGTAAATTCCTGCCAAGGAAATGCCGTGGGCTTACAAAGACCATACATCTTCCTGAACATGGACAATTTTATATAGCAGATCACGGAGCATTAATGATGTGCAAGTTGCAGTAACACATTATAGCCAACCACATCTCATCTTACCAGGCTTCTTCTGTAGATTGGACAATTCAACTTTTTGAAGAAAATCCCTCAGTCCCCTTTCATCCTCAACTGTCCCTTTTTTTTGGTCTGATGTATAGACCTCTTTGAAGGAGCAAACAATCAATAGAAATGAATATTAGAAAAATATATATAATTTTATTAAACAAATGTAAAAGGACGACAATTAATATTAAAAAGAGCACAATAGTAAGGTACTACAAAAGCTCCAGAAGAAGCCACGATTGTGGTGAAACATGTAGAGGCACCTATTCTTTTGTATAGTGACTACTGAGCTCTATTTTTCTCTTTTTTATATTAATTGTTTTCCTTTTACATTTGTTTAATAAAATTATATATATTTTTCTAATATCAATTTCTATTGATTCTTTGCACCTTCAAACTCCAAACTTAAACTCCAAATTTGTCTCTAGACAACATTTTCCTTGACACGTTCCATGGGGATTACATTAAGGTGAAGGGGGCTATGTTCCTGACCCTCAGATATGAAGACGATTGTGGATAAGTTGTGAAATATCTTCAACAATAAAACACATCCAGGTAAAAAGTAACTAAACTAGCTATACCATGACTATTAATATACGATTAATGTGAACCTTCAAAAAAACTGCAAAAAGTTACATATTACTGACTTTTTTCGATGGAGCCAAAAAAGTGCACTGCTGCACAAAAAAATATACATCCTATGGCTATGCCATGTGGTAACGAGAGCTGCCTACGTGGTAAAAAAATAAAAGGTTGGGCTTTAGATATACTTTAAAAAGGCTTATAATGTAGCATATTCACATCTTTACAGTTTCCTGTGATATAAGAAACTATGAGAACAGATAAAAATATATCCTTTTTTTTTTACAACAAAAAAGTAGAGAGTGACCATGTAGGACTTTCAAAGTGGTTGTAAACCTTAGACATGAAATATGAACAAAGCTTATAAATAAATTATTTTATTTGGATGGATAGATAGTAACAAAATAAACTATTTCAAAAATTCCCCAAAGTACCCCAAAAAAACCCAACATGTTTCTCCTCAAACCGAGGCTTCATCAGGGGTGAAAAATGTGACAAGATAACAAAAATAAATAAATGTGAGGACTCAAATAAGCCACACAGTTATGGCAATCAGCCATATGGCTTATTTGAGTCCTCACATCACTCACCCCTGACGGAGTCTCAATTTGAGGTTCAATATTTAATTTTTTTTAATTTTACAATAAAAGTCATATTTTAAGCCCAAATGGGTAAGGTTCTGTAAAGTTCTCACACCGTGGCTGTTTTAGGATTGTTTGTTGAGAATCAGGCTATTGTATTAAAATATCTAAAACACTTAGAGACATCATGCAAACATCAAGTGACTATCCGTACCATGCCTATAACCCATCAACTACATTCCCATAATAACATCAAAAAAGGTAATCCTTGGGCTTCAACAACATCCACAAATATTTGGCTGTGAGATGTGTGTGTGTGTGTGTGTGTGTGTGTGTGTGTGTGGGGGGGGGGGGGGAATGTCACAAAAAGGTATTTATAATGTTTTTTTTATATCTATACACACATGTTTTGCCTTTCATTTCTATTTTAAACTGAATGGGTTGTTCTACAAGGTGGTCATTTACAATCACTTTAAGTGGCTCCTAATAAAATGTAGTAATAAGACTACAAGTAATGAGACTACAATAGACTACGATAGATGATAGTTGTACTTTAAAAGTTCCAAATGGTTACTCTCTACTTTTTGGTTGTTTGCTATATTAGGAATTTGTTATATTCAATAACGGTAGCATCTATACTCAATAATGGACTATGTGTATTTACTTTTTTAAGTTTTAGAGATGGAATATTTTCTGTGTCCCTGCTTAGTAGATTCACCCTATATGCCCTGGTATCCACTGACATCGATGGGAAGTCTTTCAATGCGGACACTTGTCAACTGTCTAAGGCTTCATGTACACTGGCCTACATTTACCGCGGCTGTGGGAAAACCGCAAAACACGTCAGTATGGCAGCAATCTTGCCGCGTTTCCATGGCTAGAGGTCAAAACTTCCTATCCTGAACGTGATTCTTCCACGTTCAGGAGAGGGAGGTTGAAGATCACCTAAACTCGGCAGCTCCTAAACTCTGGCAGAAGCCTATGTGTACATTGACAGAGGCTTTTATGGAGTTGAGTTTAGGAGCTTTGGCAAAAAAACGGCAAAAGCTTCTAAACTCAAATTTAGGAGCTGCCTGTGTAAGCTAGTGTACATGAAGCCTAAAAGTGGATTTACCTGTGGTGTCTCTTGGGCTCACATACACTACAGCTTAGGCACTTTTGGCGTTCTTTTGCCAAAGCTCCTAAACTCAACTCTATAAAAGCCTATGTGTCCATGCACCCATAGGTTTTTACAAGAGTTTAGAAGCTGATGCGGTTAGGGGACGTTCAACCTCCCTCAACCTCCAACCGTTAGTATGCTCCATCAGACAATTGTTGTCCAACTTTCGGCCAACAAATGTTGTATAGCAGGCTAGTAAATTTTCGGCGGACAATGGTCTGTTGTTAGATTTTTGTATCGTGTGTACACAAGTCTGTCACACAAAAGTCCAAAGTACAAACACGCATGCTCAGAAGCAAGGATGAGCTGGAAGTGGTCGGTCTTGTAAACTAGCTTTCGTAATAGAGATTTAACATTCGTGACGCGGCAATTTATGAATTGGCGAAATGCAGCGCACATTCTCTTCTTCTTTAATGGGATAATAATGAAGCTGCTTTGCTGGTGATACTGATGTAGTTATGGCAAACGTATTTGAAAAATCTTTTGTTTTCTTTTGTTTTCTAGTGATATCAATAATAATATTATTATGCCTGTATTTAACTTTTTTTTTGGCCAAATTACCACAACACTATTATCCTGTAGTTTTTAATCTCAAAGATACAACTATGTTGGTGTCCCTTGTTAATTTTACATTGTATTTTTGAAAATGTACTGACCTACTCCCAAACTGTCATTTGACGTAAAACACATAGCCAAGTATTATTCTACACATTTTTTTTATTGTGCATTAAAAAAAGAAAAAATTACACATGCTATCTGCCAATAGAACGTAAGCAAAAAGTGCATTCTTGCATCCAAAAATATAGAAAATATAACACATGCATGTGCCCTGCTTCATATAGGGGGTCAACAATGCCAAGAGTTGGTGAAAACAGGGGTCCGTCACCTGGAGATAATCATCCAGATTATTCTCCTGGAGCTCCCACAAAGGTAGATGACATAATTGGTCACAATTAATACAGCAACCAACTTTTGGTCCAAGAACTCCTCCCCCTCCTGTTCCTGGACTGGACTTGGGTCAAAGCAATAACTCCAAGGCCAATAATAGCACAGTCTCTCCTCCGATTCCGCCACATGGCTGGTTGACGAACGGCTATTCAGAAACAAACTAAAAAGCACAAAATGAAAAGCGCGAAATGAAAAGCGTGAATCAACACTCACCAAACTTCTACTAACACGAAATTAGCAGAAGGAGCCCAAAGGGTGGTGCCTGACAATTGAACTTCCTCTTTATCGGCTCGTAGTACGTCTAGTACGTCACTACGTTCATGTTTGTTGGCTGACAATTGTGTACCGTTTGTATGCAAGACAAGTTCCCGGCACACGCCCTTCGGACAAAAGTCTTTTGACAGGAAATAATGGGAAATCTCCCCAACTGAATGTATACAGGAAAAAAGAACCTCACGGGGGGGGGTTGTTACCTATTCCCAACAACTGAGATGGGGAAGAGGAACAGAGTATGAAGGTAAATGACACCCATAACATTACATTTCCCCAATTATGTAGACTGTGAAAAATTAATGTGCAAAAAAATATGGGTGGAACCACCACTACTTTAAGATTTTTTGTAGCCTCCCTGACGGTTTTCCCGAGTGTGGCTCGGGGTTAAATTTCAGCACCATTAGCGGTAACCGCGAGCCACACAGGATTACATTGCAGGATCCTGGTGCGGCATTACTTACCTTGTCCCCAGGATCCTGGGATGTCCCCCCACTGTGTCTGCGGGCTCTGTCCACCTCCGAAGCCTCTCTGTGCCAGGCTCCGTCCCCTGCGAGCGTTGCGACACATGGGGGCGGAGCCTGGCGGTAAATTAAAAAAACAGAGAACACTTGCAGAATTGAGCGATAGTGAATCGTGGGGAAATTTATTTTATTACTATTATATTATTATTTTTTAAACTATTTATATTTATTTATTATATTATAATTTATGTTTTTGTGTTTCAAACTTTATCATACCCGGGATATCTACTAGACTCTTGGTGGACAGATTTAAGTGTGTTATTGTTAAGAATTACAGGCCTACAATATAAAACGCCAAATTTCCATGCAAAATAATGGTACTGCTTTCAGCACCTAAAATCCGAAATAATCATACCGCCAGGGAGGTTAAATAAATAACAAATGGAATAATTAAAAGAGTTAGAGATAAAAGATTAAGTATAGTATAATGCATAAATAAAAATGTTCAAGAAGAAGGATGATGAGGAGGGAAGTGGGAAAAAAGAATTCTAAAGAAGGATAATTAGAGTTAAAGGGGTTGTAAAGGTACAAATATTTTAGCCTATATATGATATATATGCTGCAAACATCTGTGATCTATATTTATTTTCTGCCAACATTTTTATTTTCCCTGTTTTCTACTTACCTCATTTCTGCACTTCCTCCTTTATAGTCCCTTTACATTGCCACAGCTTCCGGGTCTTGTAGCGCGCTCCCTGCCGCTACGTAAGATGTGATTGTAAACTACGATTCCCTTCATGCTTAGCGGCATCGCGAATGCGCATTGACGCTTTTTCCCTGTCTGCTTGAACGAGAACGAGCATTGTTCTTGTTCAAGGTGGGGCTGCGGTGATGAGCTCCTGATTCCCATGCCACTCAAAGGGCATGGGAGGCGAAGCTATAGCATCTTACACGGCCACGGCCAGCGTGCCTGTGAGAGCAGACAGAGTCTCCCCGCAGGGGTGTAGTCCCAGGGGAGGGAGCGCGCATACACGGGACACCCCCGTCAGAACGGTTCTGCAGAAGAGGCAACCATCTGGCAGAAGTACAGAAAGTGGGGAAAACAGACCCCCCCCCCCAAAAAAAACATTTCAAAACGAAAATGAAGGAAAGGGTAAGTGAAAACACACTACACTACCTAAAAAGAGCAGGATTAGCAGAAAGAAGCCGAGAATTTAGTATCACTTTTGGCTGGCCATTCGCGAGTAGAATTTATTTATTTATATATACAGCGGGTAAAATAAGTATTGAACACGTCACCATTTTTCCAGGTAAATATATTGGTAAAAGGTGCTATTGACATGAAATTTTCATCACATGTCGGTAACAACGCATGCAATCCATAGAAAGAAACCAAAACAAATAAATTCAGAAAGAAGTTATGTGTAATAAAATGGAATGACACAGGGAAAAAGGATTAAACAAACACGCTAACTGAAATGTATTTATTACTTCGTACAAAATCGTTTGTTGGTAATGACAGCTTCATGATGCCTCCTGTATGGAGAAACTAGTGCCATGCATTGTTCAGGTGTGATTTTGGCCCATTCTTCCACACAAATGGGTTGATGGGTTTTGTGGGCCTTTTCTTTGAAATGTGATCTTTAGTTCTTCCCATAGATTTTCTATTGGATTCAGATGATTGGCTGGGCCATTCTAGCAGCTTTATTTTCTTTCTTTGAACCCCAAACCCCTTGGCTTTGTGTTTGGGACCATTGTCTTTCTGAAATGTCCACCCTCGTTGTATCTTCATCATCCTGGTAGATGGACGCAGATTTTTATCAAGAATGTCTTGGTACATTTTCCATTCATCCTTCCTTCAATGAAATGAAGTTTGCCAGTACCGTATGCTGTAAAACAGCCCCACACCATGATGTTCCCACCTCCACACTTCACTGTTGGTATTGGGATGTTTTTGGGGTGATGTGCAGTGCCATTTGTTCTACAAACATGGTGTGTATTATGTCATCTGAAGAATTCAACTTTGGTGTCATCTGACCAGACTATATTCTCCCAGTATTTCACAGGCTTGTCTAAATGTTAAGCAGCAACATGCTTTTTCTTCAGCAATGGAGTCTTGCGTGGTGAGCGTGTGTACAGGCCATGGCAGTTGAGTGCATTACTTATTGTTTTCTTTGAAACAATTGTACCTGCTAATTCCAGGTCTTTCTGAAGCTCTCCACAAGTGGTCCTTGGCTCTTAGACAACTCTTCTTTTCTTTTCACTCCTTTGTCAGAAATCTTGCGAGGAGCACCTAGTGGGGGCCGGTGAATTGATGTTCTTTACAATTCCGGATTATGGCCCCAACAGTGCTAACTGGAACATTCAGAGGTTTAGAAATCATTCTGTAACCAATGCCATCAGTATGTTTTGCAACAATAAGTTTGTGAAGGTCTTGAGAGAGCTCTTTGCTTTTACACATTATGAGATGTTTCTTGTGTGACACTTTGGTAATGAGACCTTTTTATAGGCCATCAGATGAGACTGAACCAGCTGATATTAATTTGCACTGACAAGGGGCAGGATTGCTTTCTAATTACTGATACATTTCATCTGATAGATTTTCCATGCCTTTCTGCACCTCCCTTTCTTCATGTGTTCAATATTTTTTCCCTATGTCATGGCATTTTATTACACTTAACTTGACTTCTGAACTTATTTGTTTTGGTGTCCTTGTATGTATGGATTGTTACTGGACATGTGGTGAACATTTAATGCCAATAGCACCTTTAAAAATATATTTACCTTGAAAAAAATGGTGATGTGTTCAATACTTATTTTACCCGCTGTATATATAATATATCTTATTTTAAAGAACATTAATTCAATGTTCTAATTGTTAGTGGGGTCAAATCAACATTCATTTTTGACCTTAGTGATGACAAAATTCGAAGGACCAGGATGGAATTTTCTTCTCGAATTGACTAACTTCTTATGCCCCGTACACACGGTCGGATTTTCCGATGGAAAATGTGTGATAGGACCTTGTTGTCGGAAATTCCGACCGTGTGTGGGCTCCATCACACATTTTCCATCGGATTTTCCGACACACAAAGTTTGAGAGCAGGCTATAAAATTTTCCGACAACAAAATCCGTTGTCGGAAATTCCGATCGTGTGTACACAAATCCGACGCACAAAGTGCCACGCATGCTCAGAATAAATAAAGAGATGAAAGCTATTGGCCACTGCCCCGTTTATAGTCCCGACGTACGCGTTTTACGTCAGCGCGTTCAGAACGATCGGATTTTCCGACAACTTTGTGTGACCGTGTGTATGCAAGACAAGTTTGAGCCAACATCCGTCGGAAAAAATCCTAGGATTTTGTTGTCGGAATGTCCGATCAATGTCCGGCCGTGTGTGCGGGGCATAACAGCGAATGTGGTTTTCGTTTGGGAAAGTCCATTCCCTGTAAAATTGAATGTTACAAGAAGAAAACTTTCAAACTACATTTGTCAAGCCACTGAATATACTGAGAATGTTTGTACGAATTTTCGCTCAAATGTTCATTTGAAAATCTACTAGTGTGCGGCCAGATCTAGCTCTGTTATGTTCCTTCCCCCTCAATATAAAGGCCATTCAATCTCCGGAAACAACGGGGGATACTAATGTACTGAAATCTATTTGGTTTTAAGTACTTTGCGGCCCTGTCGCTGCCTTTGATTAGTTCGAAGCTCATCTGCCCAGAGCAGCACTATTTATGTAAAATGCTATGAGGCAGGACAAATGCACAACATATGTGTGAAGATCGGTGTTAGAAAGAGCAGACGACGTCCCCGGCCGTGCCGAGGGGGAGAGCCGGCTTTGAAGTTACGCCACTGAATGTTTTTTGCTGTAGAAAATTGTGCCCGCACACCACAGAAATTTTGAACCTTGGGGTGTTTAAAGGAAACCTGTCTGGGAGAAATACAAGGATCACAATCACTGGCCTCTATCCAAAAATGCTAGTTGCCTGGCTGTCTCTGGCTTTAATACTCGGCATGACTGACCAAGTAGGAAGCCTGCAAGTATCCTCTTTGCTACTGTGTTTATTTAATGCTTTTCATTGTATTAAAGAGACCTTATCGCCAGACAATTTTATTTTTTCACAATTCAGCACACCAGTGCAGATGCATTGCATGCTACTATGTTAGTGCACAGGGCGCCGTTTAAGATAGGTACATGATAAACTTCAGTAGCACACAGAAAAATGAGCAACCCTACATTTATTGGCTATGTCTGAGGCTGTGTAACTGAAACGCGTAAGCCTGTGAATAACTGTAGTCAGGGCTTTCCCCCTTTGTGAGTCAATTCTTGTCTCCTCCCCCTACCCATCACTAATTCCACCCCCACTCACCCACTTCTCAGTACCACCACTTTCAGAGAATACAGAGCCAAGTATGATTTTTTGGTGCTACCGTGTTTCCCCAAAAATAAGCCCGGGTCTTATATTAATTTGGGCAACAAAAGACACAGTAGGGCTTATTTTCAGGGTGGGTCTTACCATGCAAAGCGCTGTCTTCTCTCCCCATCTCTCTTCCTGCCTGACAGGAATCCCCAGTGTGAACTGAGTTAAAATGCTTGTAAAATCCTATAATCCACTCTAATACAGTAGCAGGGCTTTTTGTTCAGGGGGAACTTGGTGGAACTCAGTTCCACCACCTCTGGCTCAGACCCTTGGGGGGGGCCTGCTCACCACAATCACTTGTAAACACAGAAGTCCGGTTTCACCCCAGAACTCCGCACTCTATATGTAATGCAATCCTGGTATTTAATACCCCTTTAAGACTCTCCTACTGTTTGTGAAAATTGACTGACCACGCCCACTATTTGATGTGATTTGGATGGTGTATGTGGGTGGAGGGGTTTTGGGGGGGGGGGTCAGGGTTGAGTTCCAGCACCTATTGTTTGAGAAAAAAAGCCTGTACAGTAGTATATAATGTACAATGTGTGTGTTTCTGTAATATAATTATGCCAAATACCTTCGTTATAGCGCCGCTCTGCGCTTCTGTGACCTGCCGGAGCTCTCTTCCCCGCATTTATATTACAGAAACACACACATTGTACATTATATACTACTGTAATAGAATGGATTATAGGATTTTACAAGCATTTTAAACTAGGGCTTATTTTCGGGGTAGGGCTTATATTGCAGCCCTCCTGGAAAATAAGGCTAGGTCTTATTTTCGGGGAAACAAGGTAAGTAATATGTATGGAATTTGTTATTGATAACAAGAAAAGCAGTAAAAGAGATCTCCTGCAGCCAGCAGCAATAGACCCTCTCCAGCAACAATAGATTCCCCCAGCATCAATGGACCCCTGCAAAAAAATGCCACCCCAGCAACAAAAGACCTTGAGCAACAACAACAGATCTCCCAGCAGCCAGCATCAATAGACCCCTCTCTCAACAGCAGATTTCTTCCAGCAACAATTGACTCCCCAGCAACTTAAGCCCCCCCCCCCCCCCCTGAATACCAACAACAATAGACCACCATGCGAAAATAGATCCCCTCCAGCAACAATAGATCCCCTCCAGCAACAATAGATCCCCCAGTAGCCAGCATTAATAAACCCTCCAGTACACCCCAGCACCCCTTGCCATTGCATACTGTATATTAAGTACTGTGTTCCACGTGTTTCCGCTGAAAAAAGCCCTGACTGTACTCCACCTGTAACAATAAATATATTTGCTTTCGGATGATGTGTTGCCGGCTATACATCACCACTTATGCTGCATCTGGGTGTTAGGAAAACACCATCGGCCAGAGCACTGATTACTCATCTTTCCCGGGGAATCTGGACAGGAGTTGTCTTTTTACCTTACATTTACTGTTTACAGTTTGGTTCAGGGTCCTCAGCCTGCTGATTGGGCAATAAGGGAGTAGTATCACCTACGTCATCACTCTGCTCTGTTGTTAGCAAGCTTCCAGTGTTAGACTGACAGCACTGTGCCATCCAGTAAAGTCTGATGACTGGCTCATTCAGACAGGCGCCGAGATCTGTCCTCCGATCTGAGCCACTGTCTGCTGCATGTGCATCCTCCTCGGAGCTGTGGGCATTCAGCTCATAGAAATAGATGCAGATGTAGCAGCTCCATAGACACAGTCACATATCAAAATTTGACATGTGGGCAGGGGTAGGGGCACAGATCCAAATGCACAGTGTCTGCACTTGGTGTCTATAAGGCAGAGTGCAGGGGTCAGGAGTATGTAATGAAGAGTACTCCAGTCAGTATTGGGTAACGCAGAGTGCAGGGGTGTGCAATGCACAGAGTGCAGGGGTTGGAAGTGCATAATGCAAAGAGTTTCAGGGTCAGGAAGATGTAATGCACACAGAGTGCTGCTGTCATTGCTGGGTTTAGTGTTTAATATATTTGTACTGTCATTTTTGAAGAAAGATTGGGTACTCTTTGCAAAGTGAAGCTTTACCTCATTTACTAAGCTATGGAGCAACTGCACTTGCTGAATGCACTTTGCAAAGTGCACAGTCTATTTGCCTTTAGTAAATCAACCCCAAAGCATCTCAAAAGTTGCCTTTTCAGGCCCACTGGTCTGAGAAGGCAAATTTACAGGAAGGATATAATGATTCACCATAGAGTTCATTATATATAGTATATTGAAGATCTTCAGCCAAAAATCATCCTTCGACATTCCGACTATATGTGGCTTTAGGTACTATGTGGCTTTAGGTACCTCTTGAACTGTTGCACCTCCAACACTCACCTGATAAAGTAGAATGGATGTGGTCCAAAGAAACAGGGTCCATGTACCATCTGGTGAGGATTTCAGAATTCTTCTCCCGTGCGTAGCTAGAAATCAAGGATTCATGCGTGAACACAAAAGCTTTATGCTATGCTTCAGAAGTAACCTCGCATCCCAAAGTTCATAGCTGTCATAAAGGAGAGAGAATGATTGATAAGTTTCTGCTGAAGCATTTTGTAGACAGTAGAAAGCCTACTGTATGACGTTCAAAGTCAGAAAGAGCACTTCACTACACTAGAGTGTAGTTATTTTACAGAAGATAATTAGTTGACTCTGTGTAAGGCAGTCATGGATTGTGGTCCAATAGACTAGAAGGAAGGGGTTGTTATAAAAATTGGAAATCCTGTACAAGTATGTATGAAGTGCCTAGCCTGTGGCTAAGAGCAGCCAGGGCCGGATTAACATAGGGGCTATTGGAGCTGCAGCTCCAGGCGCCTTACCTTAAGATAGGCCCATCTGCCAAAACCCCCCCCCCCAAAAAAAAATGATTGACTTCGAGGGTCGTGGCTCGGCGTCCAGGGGTCACAGGGGTAGCTGAAGACCTAACCCACCACTGGTCAAAATGTGGGGCTTCTATCATCTATGGCTCCGGAGATATGGGGCTCCTTGCACAGCCTGTCAGAAGCTACATACAGAGCAGCCAGTTCAAATATAAGCCGGCACACTCTGTTTGCATCAGACTGAGAGGATGAGCTCACAGTGCCTCTCCTCACTTCTTGTCAGAGGCACTGAGCTCAATGGACAGCTTGGCACCTGTAGAGTATGACAGGCAGCACCGCCTGTCAAATTCGCCTATTGAATTTTGTGATTACTATTGTGATGTATAGAGGAACATAGGGGATGTCAGCTACTCTACATATACCACTTTAAAAAAAAAAAAGTGTCCCTGAAAATATTTTTGAAATGTTGGCAACTATGCACCTGGTCACTGCCCAAGGGCCACTGGGTCAGTAGGAGGCTCCATGAGAGGCTCCTGGGATCCTGTGATATTAGAGCAGTAGTAACTGTGATCAATTCGGTGGGTCCCGGGCGCTTCCATCTTCACCCGGTCTTCCTTTTAGGTTCTGTGCCTTCAGTCACTTGCCTTGGCTGGGGTGCGTTGCTGTCACTCCCACGCATGCTCATGCGCATCCTCTCTCTCATATCCCCTCCCTTACCCCTCACCCCTCTCTCTCTCTCTCTCATCCTCCCTCTCTCTCTATTTAATTTAATTTATTATAACAAAAAATTGTTTGCATATTTATTTATTTATTTTTTATATAAAAAGTCCTACCAAATTCCTCAGCACCAGGCCCATGATGTTCTTAATCTGGCCCTGAGAGCAGCGCAGGACATCCACAAAGGAGAAGGGTTGCTAACCCCTGAGTAAATTCGGATTATCAAAAAGAGATGTTAACGTGTTAAATTCGGATGACAAGGAGTGAGAAAGCCTATATGTTTACCATACATGTTGAGTCACTAAGGCCACCCATAGACAGAGCAATTTTTTTTTTCCTGCAACCACAGAAATTGTTGATGGGGGAATCCCGCCCACGGAGCCTCTGTGTTCTCCTGGCGGGGGAAGCTGTCCCCGCCGGGGGAACACAGTGATTATTGCTACAGTCTATAACAGCTGCTAGTAATCATCACATGTAAAATCCGACAGTCTAGTTGTACTCAGTGGCGGCCTGTGCATTGTGGGCGCACGGGCGCCGCCCCACCCATCCATGCGCCCAGCCCCTTTCAGGACTCCAGACGCATGGATTCCTATGGCGGGGACGGCAGGGGGTGGTACTTTTTGAAGCACCTGATTAGAGCCAGAGGCTCTAATAGGCTTCAAAATAGGGTGGGCTCAGGGCGGGGAGATTGCGCACTGATCTCACCCAATTGTGTGACGATAGCAAATTCATTTTCGATATTTTCACACTAACCTTCCTCCCCGCCAACCAGGAAGCAGGACGTCAGACCTGTTTCCTGATTGGCCAAAGCGCCAGGCCACCCTATTGGATGCCTGGCGCTTAGGAAGAGTAGCGGAGGAGACACACGATGGAGCGGAGGTCGCTGCCGCTGTGGTGCACTCTAGTGCACTCTGCTGCCTGGCGGTAAGTGCCAGGGGGTCTCTCAGAGCCGCGCACGTGGGGGGGGGGGGTTGGAGGTGCTGCCAGAGCTGCGAATGGGGGGGTCGGTGGGCACAGTGGCTGCATATAATGGGCACAAGTGGCTGTATATACTGGGCACAAGTGGCTGCATATACTGGGCAGAAGTGGTTGCATTTGATGGGCACAACTGGCTGCATTTGATGGGCACAAGTGGCTGCATATACTGGGCAGAAGTGGTTGCATTTGACGGGCACAACTGGCTGCATTTGATGGGCACAAGTGGCTGCATATAATGGGCACAAGTGGCTGCATATACTGGGCACAAGTGGCTGCATATACTCATATACTGGGCACAAATGGCTGCATATACTGGGCACAAGTGGCTGCATTTGACGGGCACAAGTGGTTGCATTTGATGGGCACAAGTGGCTGCATATGATGGGCACAGTGGCTGCATATGATGGGCACAGTGGCTGCGCTTGATGGGCACAATGGCTGCAATTGATGGGCACAGTGGCTGCGTTTGATGGGCACAATGGCTGCATATGATGGGCACGGTGAGGCTGCAATTGATGGGGGGGGGGTTTCAGTAATTTTCAATTTGTGTGAGCCCCCCCCCCCCAAAAAAAAAGAATTGAGCACCAGCCGCCACTGTGTACCATAGTTGATCTATCAATCAGTTTGGATACATTCAGCCTGCCCGTACATGGTTCGAATCGTCTATGGCCAAGTTAAGTCACTTCTGGGTTTAGGAGTATATAGTAACACACAGAGAGCAGGGGTCAGGAGTACAGAATGGGCAGAATGCAGAGGGCAGAAGTGGGTAATGCACAGTAGCAGTCAGTACAAAACAAAAAGAGCCCATCACAAATCACACCCATCCACCCTCCCAGCACAAATCCTCCCCACCCCCCAAAAAAATATTCCCTCCCAGCACACATACTCTCTATTCCAATTCCCCCTAACAGCATTAATCTTCCCCTCCCAGCACAAATCCTCCCTTCCCCCAATTCCCTTTCCTCGTACCAAATTTGATCTCCCCCACCCATAAACCAGACATGTGCAGAACAGAAAAATTTGTTTCGTTATGGAATTCGTCTCGTTTGGTTTTGGAATCCATTAAGTTTAATTACGTTTTCGGTAAATTTAGTTTAATTTTCGTTAAAATTTGTTTTGTTTATGAATTTTCTAATGAATTCCAACTTTTCAGAACGATTAGAATTCGGATCAGTCGAAAAACATTTGACCAATTTGAATTCTGTGTAAAGAATAGCTGGTTGTTAACCACTTCAATACCGAGCACTTAGACACCTTCCTGCCCAGACAAATTTTCAGCTTTCAGTGCTGTCGCACTTTGAATGACAATTACGTGGTCATGCTACGCTGCACTCAAACTACATTTTTATCATTTTGTTCCCACAAATAGAGCTTTCCTTTGGTGGTATTTGATCACCTCTGTGGTTTTTATTTTTTGCTAAACAAATAAAAAAAGACCGAAAATTTTGAAAAATATAAAAGTTTTGCTTTTGTTTCTGTTATAAAATTATTGTAAATAAGTAAGTTTTCTCTTTCACTGATGGGCACTGATAAGGCGGCACCAATGAGGTGGCACCAATGAGTGGGCACTGACGGGCACCAACGATGGGTACTGATATGCGGCACTGATGGGCACTGGTAGGCGGCACTGATGGGTGGAACTGATATGCAGCACTGATGGGCATTGATAGGCGGCACTGATGGGCACTCATGGGTGGCACTGGTGGGCACTGATGGGCACTGATAGGCAATTTTAATGGGCACTGAAAGGCTGCAAAGATGGGTACTTATGGGTGGCACTGATGGGCACTGATAGGCGGCACTGCTGGGCACTGATGGGCATTGATACGTGGCACTGATTGGCACTGATACACGGCACTGATATGAGGCACTGATAGGTATCCCTGGTGGCACTGGCAGTGGTAGGCATTGTGAGTGGGCACTGATTGGCAGCTGCCTGGGCATTAATTGGCAACTGCCTGGGCACAGATTAGCATTTCCCTGGGGGTCTATGGGGGGCCTACCTGGTGGTCCAGTATGGATGGCCATCCTGGTGGTCCCGGGCGGCATGATGGTGGTCCTGGGCGGGATCCAAGGGGGGGCTGCGCTGATAAAGTATCAGCACAGACCCCCCCTGTCAGGAGAGCAGCCGACCAGCTCTCCTCTACTCGCGTCTGTCAGACACTAGTTTGGAAAAGCCGATCACCGGCTCTTCCTGTTTACTTCGTGATCAGCCGTGATTGGACACGGCTGATCACGTGGTAAAGAGCCTCTGTCAGAGACTTATTACCTAGATCGGTGATGTGGTGTGTCAGACTGACACACCGCAACAACAATCACCGCGATGCGCGCCCCCCAGCTTAATATCCTGAGGATGTCATATGACGCCCAGTCAGGTCATTAAAACCACTTTGCCGATGTCATTCTGCTATATGGCGGGCGGCAAGTGGTTAAGCAGCCATAACTCATCAGCTGTCAGAGGGCTTCCCCACTGACAGATGAATGTAAAGAAATTGCTCGGCAATAGAGAAATGTTTAAAAAAACGGTGTGGGGTTCCCCCCTCAGTCCATATCCTCCAGATTCCAATACGCCTCCTGCCAACAGACCCCCACAACCACCTGCCACAGTTGTGGGGGTGAGGCCCTTGTCCCCATCACCCTCCCCCCATGTTGAGGGCATGTGGCCAGGTATGATGTATGATTTGGGAGGGGGGGGGGGGGGCGCTCATTTGCCCCCCCCCCCCTTCCTGACCTGCCTTGCCTGGATAAGGGTCTGTTATGGATTTTGGGGGGGACCCCACGCCATGTTTTTCCTCACTGGCTCCTCCTTGTGTTACTGTCATAAGCCATGTCATATTTGATGAGGAGCCTAGGGGAAGTTCCCCTTGGCTCTGACATTGTTTGACTGTTGTTACAGGTGGCAGCTGGCTGGGGGAGAGATTCCGGCTGCTGTGGGTGTCGACAATTGCAGCATCAGGGCCCCGGGGCATCCTGCAGGAGATGCAGGGCACATGCCCTGGATGCGGGGTGGTCAGGGTTGCCCTCATAGGTATTGGTGAAGCACCCCAGGCTGTACCACCACTGTCATGACAGTGGGTCAGTTGCCTACCACCCAGGACTGTGTGTGGTACGGCCTTCAAGATTACCAAATGCACATAACAATGTATTATATAAATGTCAGATTTTTAACCATAGTTAAATCCCTCTCGTCTAGAACATCGCCATGTGTTCTCATCATGTAACTCGTGAGCCGGAAAAACATCAGCTGGGACAGACACAGGATGTTCCAAATAACACCCATTTTTCTCTCTGATAGTTTCACAGCTGAAACTTCCAGTTCCAGTCCAACTTAAAGTACATAAACATACATATACTTTTGCTGTGCCTACCCCAATTTTACCACAATAAAATCAAATTATCTTCACATGTCTAAATAATTAATTCTGCATATATTAAATATAAAATAAACAAATAATTATATTTAATAAATCAAAGTCCATAATAAACAAGTATAAACAAAGCAAGGTCTATAAAGATATGGATGAGCGAGTTTGGGGTGGAGGAACTTGACTGGCCTGCACAGAGTCCTGATCTCAACCCATAGAACACCTTTGGGATGAATTTGAGCTGAGACTGAGAGCCAGGCCTTCTTGTCAAACACCAGTGCCTGACCTCACATATGCACTTCTGGAAGAATGGTCAAACATTCCCATAGACACACTCCTAAACCTTGTGGACAGCCTTCCCAGAAGAGTTGAAGCTGTTATAGCTGCAAAGGTTGGGCCAACTCAATATTGAACCCTACCGACTAAGACTGGGATTCCATTAAAGTTCATGTGTGTGTAAAGGCAGGCGTCCCAATACTTATGGTATTACAGTGTAGTCACAGACAGCGGGGGGCACGACTCCCGTGTCACTTCTGGTTTCAGCACTCGTCACCCGGTTCTGCCCATTGCGAGTAGTGACTTCTTAAAGTCATGTGACCATGACGACACAAATTGGGCGGAGCTGGGTGGCAAGTGCTGAAACCTTGCGGGTGCCGTGGCCCCGCTGTCTGTACCTATATGCTGTGCATATTTTACTGTATGTAAATTGAATTTAAACCCAATGATTAAATCTCAAATAAGTTTCAATGTGTCAATGTAAATTCAGAGATGTTATATCAAAAGTTTTCTTAATTTTTTTTTTAAATCTGCAGCTTTTATTACAATAATACCTGGTGATCCTGTCATGAAGACTTTCATTCAGGCACCTGCTGTTATGTGGTGCCAACAGCCTCCCAGTTGTGCTCCTAAGTATTGGCACCCTGTTGCGCCCCTGTTGTGCAGACAAACACTGCGCAAGCAATTTCCATTACTGTCATGATCAGAAAGCTGATCCTGAGTATTGGCCTGTAACCAGCGCTTGAGCGCATATAGACAGGAAGTAGCTGAAAGAAACTGCAGAAGATCAGCAGCACAGAGATGCAACAAAAGGTGAAAAAAGTGAAAATGTATTTCCTAAAAGAAAAAAAAATACCTGTTTATTTACGATTCACAGTTCTTTTGCAAACTAAACATCTGATTAGGGTTTAGATGAGAGTTTCTTGGAAGATCAAAAGAGCAGAGAAAGTTTGTATAAAAGCCTCACATCAACAAGAAAATATGAGCGCATGGTACAAAGGCTTGCCTGTACTGAATCTGGCCCACAGGCCGCCATCGGCTCTGCCCTGGCACATTGTAGCACATTGAGCAGTATGCACAGGAGACGAGTGTGGAGGGTAAGACAGTGGGCAGTATGTACAGAAGAGGAATGTGGAGAGTATGACAGTGAGCAGTATGTACAGGAGAGGAATGTGGAGGGTATGACAGCGGGCACTATGTATAGGAGAAAAGTGTGGAGGGTATGACAGAGTGCAGTATGTACAGGAGATTAATGTGGAGGGTATGACAGTGGGCACTATGAATAGGAGAGGAGTCTGGAGTGTATGACAGCGGGCACTATGTATAGGAGAGAAGTGTGGAGGGTATGACAGTGGGCACTATGTATAGGAGAGGAGTGTGGAGGGTATGACAGAGGACAGTATGTACAGGAGATTAATGTGGAGGGTATGACGGTGGGCAATATGAAGGGTATGACAGAAGGCACTATGTATAGGAGAGGAGTGTGGAGGGTATGACAGAGGGCAGTATGTACAGGAGATTAATGTCAAAGGTATGACAGTGGGCACTATGTATACTATGTAAATATAGACAGGAAGTAGCTGAAAGAAGCTTCAGAAGATCAGCAGCACAGAGATGCAACAAAAGATGAAAAAAGTGAAAATGTATTTCCTAAAAGAAAAAAAAAAGCTGTTTATTTATGATTCACAGTTCTTTTGCAAACTAAACATCATCTAATTAGGGTTTAGATGAGAGTTTCTTGGAAGATCAAAAGCACAGAGATAGTTTGTATAAAAGCCTCACATCAACAAGAAAATATGAGCGCATGGTACAAAGGCTTGCCTGTACTGAATCTGGCCCACAGGCCGCCATCGGCTCTGCCCTGGCACATTGTAGCACATTGAGCAGTATGTACAGAAGAGGAATGTGGAGGGTAAGACAGTGAGCAGTATGTACAGGAGAGGAATGTGGAGGGTATGACAGTGAGCAGTATGTACAGGAGAGGAATGTGGAGGGTATGACAGTGAGCAGTATGTACAGGAGAGGAATGTGGAGGGTATGACAGTGAGCAGTATGTACAGTAGAGGAATGTGGAGAGTATGACAGCGGGCACTATGTATAAGAGAGAAGTGTGGAGGATATGACAGTGGGCACTATGTATAGGAGAGAAGTGTTGAGGGTATGACAGAGGGCAGTATGTACAGGAGATTAATGTGGAGGGTATGACAGTGGGCGCTATGAATAGGAGAGGAGTCTGCAGTGTATGACAGCGGGCACTATGTATAGGAGAGAAGTGTGGAGGGTATGACAGTGGGCGCTATGTATAGGAGAGGAGTGTGGAGGGTATGACAGAGGACAGTATGTACAGGAGATTAATGTGGAGGGTATGACGGTGGGCAGTATGGAGGGTATGACAGAGGGCACTATGTATAGGAGAGGAGTGTGGAGGGTATGACAGAGGGCAGTATGTACAGGAGATTAATGTGGAGGGTATGACAGTGGGCACTATGTATACTATGTAAATATAGACAGGAAGTAGCTGAAAGAAGCTTCAGAAGATCAGCAGCACAGAGATGCAACAAAAGATGAAAAAAGTGAAAATGTATTTCCTAAAAGAAAAAAAAAAAGCTGTTTATTTATGATTCACAGTTCTTTTGCAAACTAAACATCATCTAATTAGGGTTTAGATGAGAGTTTCTTGGAAGATCAAAAGAGCAGAGAAAGTTTGTATAAAAGCCTCACATCAACAAGAAAATATGAGCGCATGGTACAAAGGCTTGCCTGTACTGAATCTGGCCCACAATGTGCCATCGGCTCTGCCCTGGCACATTGTATCACATCCGCACATTTGGGGAACTTGGCAGGGCAGGATGTACAGAGCTCTTCTAATTAGCACAATGTGAATTCGGTACGGTGCAATTTCCCCCATTAAGCAGAGATGGCCAGTGAGTCCTCACGGCTGACTGGTCAAATTTTCAAACAAGGGTCTGAAGCGTCCAATGTCAGAGGCTCCTGACCGTCAACGCACAATTACCATCTAGCCAAAAACAGATGGGAAGCCATGAAATGAGATCCGAGTGTAGAACACTGCTGCTCTGTCGCTCCCACTGGCCATATGGTTTCATTTAAACTCATCTCTTGTGCTAACAAAACAGGATGCGTATCCCTGTGCCCATCCACTTAAACCCTCAGCTAGACCTTGCCTGGGGTCTGGGCGGCCGGCTGCTGGCAATCTGGCAAGCTGCTTCCCTCTGCGGTGGCCAAACTGCAAAAAGCCGAAAAATCAGGAAAAGCTGTGTCAATTAGAGTCGATGTGAACCCTAAATGACATTTCGTTTGCTAAACTGCTTATTTAAAATAAAAGACTGTCTCACCTTTTATTAACCTTAAGTGGCTCATCTCTTGCAGCCTCTTTGCTACCACATCCTGCACTTCAGCAGCTGCTGTGTATAATTTCTCTCTAAGGCTGGGTTCACATATATGCGAATTGGATGCCTTTTAAACCTCACCCAATCCGCCTTACATGTGAATGTGACCGACTCTCAATGGAGTTGGCTCACATATGTCCGGGGCGGCCGCAGTGCAGTTTCAAAATGGGTCCAGTGCATCTTTGGGTCCAGTTCAGGTGCAAGTTCACTTAAATCCCACCTGAACTAGGTGTATGTACAGGAGAAGGTAGTATGTACAGGAGAGGAGTGTGGAGGGTAAGACAGTGGGCAGTATGTACAGGAGAGGAGTGTGGAGGGTATGACAGTGGGCAGTATGTACAGGAGAGGCGTGTGGAGGGTAAGACAGTGAGCAGTATGTACAGGAGAGGAGTGTGAAGGGTATGACAGTGAGCAGAATATATAGGAGAATAGGAGACGAGTGTGGAGGGTATGACAGAGGGTAGTATGTATAGGAGAGGAGTGTGGAGGGTATGACAGTGGGCGCTATGTATAGGAGAGGAGTGTGGAGGGTAAGACAGTGAGCAGTATGTACAGGAGAGGAGTGTGAAGGGTATGACAGTGAGCAGAATATATAGGAGAATAGGAGACGAGTGTGGAGGGTAAGACAGTGGGCAGTATGTACAGGAGAGGAGTGTGGGGGGGATGACAGAGGGTAGTATGTACAGGAGAGCAGTGTGGAGGGTATGACAGTGGGCTGTATGTACAGAAGAGGAGTGTGGAGGGTATGACAGTGGGCAGTAAGTATAGGAGAGGAGTGTGGAGGGTATGACAGTGGGCAAGTATGTACTGAAGAGGAATGTGGAGGGTATGACAGTGAGCAGTATGCACAGGAGACGAGTGTGGCGGGTAAGACAGTGGGCAAGTATGTACTGAAGAGGAATGTGGAGGGTATGACAGTGAGCAGTATGTACAGGAGACGAGTGTGGAGGGTAAGACAGTGGGCAGTATGTACAGAAGAGGAATGTGGAGGGTATGACAGTGAGCAGTATGGATAGGAGAGAAGTGTGGAGGGTATGACAGTGGGCAGTATGTACAGAAGAGGAATGTGGAGGGTATGACAGTGGGCACTATGTATAGGAGAGAAGTGTGGAGGGTATGACAGAGGGCAGTGTGTACAGGAGATTAATGTGGAGGGTATGACAGTGGGCACTATGTATAGGAGAGGAGTGTGGAGGATATGACAGTGGGCAGTATGTACAGGAGATTAATGTGGAGGGTATGACAGTGGGCACTATGTATAGGAGAGGAATGTGGAGGGTATGACAGCGGGCACTATGTATGGGCGAGGAGTGTCAAGGGTATGACAGTGGGCGCTATGTATAGGAGAGGAGTGTGGAGGGAATGACAGTGAGCAGTATGTACAGCAGAGGAGTGTGAAGGGTATGACAGTGGGCACTATGTACAGGTGAGGAGGATGAAGGAGTCTGGGAAGGAAAAATGTAAAGGTTTGTGGAAGGATGTTTAGGGACTGCGTAGTGGTTAAGTGGGCCATACATGGATTGAATTTAAGCCAATTAAGCAGAGACCAGCCATAGTCGATCTATGTATGGGCTAGCTGGTTGTACACAAGTCAATCTATTAATTGACTTGAGTAC
Source organism: Aquarana catesbeiana (assembly GCF_042186555.1). NCBI lineage: Eukaryota > Metazoa > Chordata > Amphibia > Anura > Ranidae > Aquarana > Aquarana catesbeiana. Next base: position 93,714,194 of record NC_133329.1, read on the forward strand.
AACCAGCCTGTCAGGTTTTTCCCATAAAAATCAGTGCTGCCAGCTATAGTTAGCAACACTGACCTTTGTATTCTGTGGGTATGGAAGGCTCCCCACTGACAGAACACTATTACACTGCGGAAGTGATTCCCCCATCCACAGGTCAGCAGGTGAGAAGGTGTGTGGGGACAGGCGGGGGAGGGAGGTCTGTCAGCAGGGGGGTGTGAGGTGGTCATGGAGGGATATCAATCAGCGGGTGGGGGGAGTAACTGGGAATGATATCTTTTGGAGTAGGGTCTGTCAACTGAAGGTTGGGAAATGGTCACCTGTGATATAAGTTGAAGGGAGGTGGCTAACATGAGAAGTGGCTGGGGAGTGACCTGGTTGGTGGTAAGTGTGAAATGGATGATGAGTTTCAAGTTTCTTTCACATTTGTGGTAATGCCCTCTGAAAAGTGATCTGTGGTGGATTGCTTTTCAACGAGTGGTATAGCAGCCCTGAATCAAGATTGCTAGCAGACCTCTAGTTGATAGGAACTGTTACATGGAACTGTTAGAAGTCAAAGTTATGTGTCACATCACAGCATAGCCAAAAATATTTGCCACTTGTTAAAGGGGAACACTATTCATCTAATGTCTGTTGTACTGCCATGTGATTGTTAGATCAAACTGTATGGAAGGAAGTGGTGTAAAAAACTGTGCCTGTAAATACCTTATTTCAGATCATTTTTGGCCGTTCACGTGACTCCTGGCCGCTCTCCTCCCCCAATCTAATGGCAACAGCGGGAGGGGGAGATCCCCTGTGATGTCATCCGGGAGGTCATGTGACCAGTGTGCTTTCCACTCAGCCCCTCTCAATGTAGCACTTAGATCATTAGATTGGGGGGAGGAGAGCGGTCAGAGGTCATGTGACCAACCAGAAATAATATACAATTTTATACAAACATGCACACAGTGTAGGATCGCTTAGTAGAACAGAGGGGCTGGCAGTAATATTTATTTAACTTTACGGCCAGCTACTAATAGCGGTAGGAAGGAGGGTGGAGGAGACGGCTCACAAACACACAGGAGCTGACAAGCAGGGAGGGAGGGGGAGAGAGGAGAGCAGCGGGATGACGGAGGCACATAACCTCTCCATGGTATTCATGGATCAGCAGCCACGATTACCGCGGTCAGCACACTAAGTGGGACACAGGAACAGGCAGGATCAACCAGGTTTTTTACATCTTAGAGAGCGGTAGATTAGTCAGCATAAGCACTGTGCTGTTTAACCTGCTATAAGGGATCAGAATCCCTTTTTTTAGGGTTACAACCTCTTAAAGAGAACCCAAACTCAATCCAGCACTGTGCCCAGGAGCAGTGGCTCTCGCCTCTCACTATCTCCTCACTGGATATGGAGGCAGCAGCGGGAGCCATTAGCTGTCAATTGCAGCCAGTGAGCGGAGAGCAGGGGGCGGGGCCGCGCTGCACTCTGTATGTCTATAGACACATGGATGTGTGACTCGGGATCGAGCTTGCATGAGTGCCCCCCATAGAAAGCAGATTATTATGGTGTCACTCAACAGGGGGGGAGGAGCCAGGAGTGCTGGTGGGGGACCCGAGAAGAGGAGGGTCGGGGCTGCTCTGTGCAAAACCATTACACAGAGCAGGTAAGTATAACATGTTTGTTATTATTAGAAAAAAATAACGTTTTTACAATCCCTTTAATATTTAAATACAATTGATTGTATGTAGTTCCCCCCACACAACCAACGAGTTATAGATAGCAAATGTAAAGCCAACTCCATACTTCAGCATGGCTGATATAGGTCCAGAACGGGTAACTTGCAACTCTCTGATTTTCCAGCATACATTAACAACATGATGAACAACATGTATTTTGGCACTGATAGAAGCTGTTCTAGTTCTTCTAGATCAGGATCAGCCAATGGGTCGCTGACTAGTATGCTGGATGTTTTACTACTACTACTACGAGCTCACCTGAGATCTCTTTCTATAATTACATTACTGGAAGAACATAAAGCTCCATCGCAAGAAAAATAGCACCGTCCTCAGAAAAGACAATAATTGCTTTTCCTGTGTTCTGGTACACGCGGTTCTGCATCCTTTTAAAAAGAAAAATAATAACGATTTTTGACGGCAGATAAAGATCAACTGCTCTGTCTTTTCATCTTTGCCATTTAAAGTGTATTTTTAGTTCTTCCTAGACCAGCATAGTCTCTGCTTCCTAATGGTTATCATTTTACTATTTACTCTGTAGTACATGTGCTGTACATCTATTCTAAAAATCACCAAGAACTCTGGTCTGTTAAAGGCTCCAAAGAGCCAGGCACACTATTGTACTATTATTACTGTCACTGTTTTTTCTTTATGTTTAATTTTTGCTACTCAAATGATTGTTGTTTTGCTAGGTTCTAGATGTTTTTTTTTAAGCTAAACTCCAGGCAGATAAATACACAGTTGAAATACACATACAGCACCTTGAAAAAGTATTTCGTCATGTTACAACCAAAAACGTAAATGTATTTTATTAGGATTTTATGTGATAGACCAACACAAAGTGGCACATAATTGTGAAGTGGAAGGAAAATGATAAATGGTTTTCAATTTATTTAAACAAATGAATATGTGAAAAGTGTGGGGTACATTTGTATTCAGCCCCTGAGTCAATACTTTGTAGAACCACCTTTCACTGCAATTACAGCTGCAAGTCTTTATGGGGATGTCTCTACCAGCTTTGCATATCTAGAGAGTGACATTTTTGCCCATTCTATGTTGTAAAATAGTTCAAGCTCTGTCAGATTGGATGGAGAGCGTCTGTGAATGGCAATTTCCAAGTCTTGCCACAGATTCTTATTTGGATTTAGGTCTGGACTTTGACTGGGCCATTCTAACACATGAATATGCTTTGATCTAAACCATTCCATTGTAGCTCTGTCTGTATGTCTAGGGTCGTTGTCCTGCTGGAAGGTGAACCTCCGCCCCCGTCTCAAGTCTTTTGCAGACTCTAACAGGTTTTCTTCTAAGATTGTCCTGTATTTGGCCCCATCCATCTTCCCATCAACTCTGACCAGCTTCCTTGTCCCTGCTGAAGAAAAGCATCTCCACAACATGATGCTGCCACCACCATGTTTCACAGTAGTGATGGTGTGTTTAGGGTGATGTGCAGTGTTAGTTTTCCGCCACATATAGCGTTTTGCTTTTAGGCCAAAAAGTGCAATTTTGGTCTCATCTGACCAGAGCACCTTCTTCCACATGTTTGCTGTGTCCCCCACATGGCTCCTCACAAACTGCAAATGGGACTTCTTATGGCTTTGGGTTTCTTTTTGCCACTCTTCCATAAAGGCCAGATTTGTGGAGAGCACGACTAATAGTTGTCCTGAGGACAGATTCTCCCACCTGAGCTGTGGATCTCTGCAGCTCCTCCAGAGTTACCATGGGCCTCTTGGCTGCTTCTCTAATCAATACTCTCCTTGTCCTGCCTGTCAGTTTAGGTGGACGGCCATGTCTTAGTAGATTTGCAATTGTGCCATACTCTTTCCATTTTCAGATGATGGATTGAACAGTGCTCCGTGAGATGTTCAAAGCTTGGGATATTTTTATATAACCTAACCCTGGTTTATACTTCTCCACAACTTTATCCCTGACCTGCCTGGTGTGTTCCTTGGCCTTCATGATGCTGTTTGTTCACTAAGGTTCTCTAACAAACCTCTGAGGGCTTCACAGAACAGCTGTATTTATACAGAGATTAAATTATACACAGGTGGACTCTATTTCCTAATTAGGTGACTTCTGAAGGCAATTGGTTCCACTAGATTTTAGTTGGGGGTATCAGGGTAAAGGGGGTTGAATAAAAATGCACGCCACACTTTTCACATATTTATTTGTAAAAAAAAATTGAAAAACATTTATC